>NC_051065.1:74097849-74397849 GCF_004664715.2 Peromyscus leucopus | reverse complement strand
GAGTTACTGAACTCAAATAGGCTTCTGGGAGGAGGTGGCATGAGATGTCCACAAGAAGGGCTCAAAGAATTCAAAGAGTTCATGGGAGGGGAGGATCACTCCTGAGTGGAAGGATCACTCCTGGGTGGGAGGATCACTCCTGAGTGGGAGGATCACTCCTGAGTGGGAGGATCATTCCTGAGTGGAAGGATCACTCCTGGGTGGGAGAATCACTCCTGGGTGGGAGGATCAAGGCTTCTTTCTGGAAGTTGTGCATTAGAACTTTCTTTTGCCACTGAAGAATATTAAATATGTGTGAGAAAGCTAGCTAATTATGGCTTGATAAGCTTATGTACAGTAATTCAGATAATCCAGATACTGCATAGTTCTTAGACACACACACACACACACACACACACACACACACACACACACACACACAAACACACACCCCAGAGAGCCCAAAATTTATTTCTAAATTAAGAGAGCAGGGTTTATTTTTGAAATATTTTGAAAATTAATGAATAATATTCTACAAATGATGGCAAAGCTATTACTAAAACAGAGTAGTAACTATTATCTTTAAATAGTAACATAGCTCACTGTAGAAATGTGTCACCCAGAAAATTCTTAGAGAGGTGAAAACAGTTACTGTCTTAATTTTGGAGTGTTTCTTTGTAGGATTTATGTTTTGAAGACTTTTTCTAGCTATAGTTATGAAGTCAAAAGTTCTCCTTCAAGAATTTGGAGGAGTGGTATCTTATACTTAGAATTGATTAGATGTACTTACCAGCATTCCTTTTAATGGTTTTGGTATCTCTAACCAATGTACATCATCACATTTTTAAATGTAATGAGAAACTCTCTTCCCACATCATTATCACGGAGAAATCTCCACTTAGTACAATGCAAAACACACTTGGAAAACAATAATAGAAGAAAAGGGTGCAACAATTTAAAATAAATGCCAGGTATATCCTTGAGTTTTCTACCCAATATAAAGTTATTAGTTTTAAAAATCTGTAAAAATTGAATAAAGAAGCAGTCTGTACCCAATGAAGATGCCAACTGACAATAACATTGGTCTCACCTGTATCTTCTGAAATACAGGGTCCATTCACTAGAGAAGGGAGGGTGCAGGTTATTAATCAGGAACATAAAGAAGCATATGTCACATAGTGTAACTGCCTGCATTTCACAAGCATTAAATTCACATAATATTTTTGGTAACTTAAAAAGAAAGGAACTGACTCAATACTGCTTAGTTGAATTAAATACAGAATGTGTTGATCTTTGCATTAGAAATCTATGTAAAATTTTTGTTGGAATTATAATTTTGAGATTCCAGCCAAATGTGGCCAAAAGCAATATTCAACAGGCCTGGAGGGAAGTGTGATAGATTGGCTTTAAGGGAAAATTTGGCCAACCATAGTTAAAACTCTACTGGCCAGATATTTATGCATATTGGCTATCATTTAAATGCCTCTAAAAATCTGTCAATTTCACACATATTTTTTATTTCTTGTATTTGAATTTTTAGATTTGCCATTCAAAAATAGATGTTAAACCCAACATTGGCTCCTGTTTACTACGCAGTCTCCCTACATTGCATTTACTAATTCATACAGCATTGAGTGCAATGGTATTTTCCAAAGTGCTAATACAGTTTACAAAAACTTTTTTGTTTGTTTTAAGAGGTGAGTTTCTTTCCTATTGTTTTAGAGTTATCTCTGATTTATACACATATGAAGCTTTTCACATATACAAGAAAATGTTGAAGTTGGTTATGAAATTCTACATAATCTAGTTTTCTTTTTATACATTTTGTGTGTGTGTGTGTGTGTGTGTGTGTGTGTGTGTGTGTGTGTTTGTGTGTATGTGTGTGTGTGTACATTTGTGGAGGACAAACTGCAGGGTCAGTTCTCTCCTTCCACCAAATGAGTTCTGGGGATCAACCTCAGGTCTTTAGGCTCAATGGCAAGTACCTTTAAGTGTGGTGCCACCTCACCTGCCCAATATTCGTTTTTTTTATGGAAGCCATCTTGGACTAACGTAGAGTACTTTAGTGATATTTAAATAAGGAAATATTTAACGAAACTATTATTTTATTGTTCATGTAATCTTTACAAGTATGCATTTGCCTTATAATATTAAATTGAATTTAAAATAATGCATAAAATTACAAAACTGAAAGAAAACAGATCTTTGGTAGAGCGTTATAAATTGACAAAAAAAATGATGTGTTGCAAAAAGTGGTGTTTTAATCTTGTAAAGGTTCCTTGTAAGGATTTATATAAGGCACTGTGTGTGTGCAAACATAAATATGTACTAGGTTCATTGGTAGCTATGTATTTAATGAAACATTTACATCTTTGAGGGGCAGGAGGGTTACTATAGGTATCCTTCCCTGACTAGACCCTAGTTTTCTTTCAAGGCATACTTAAGCTTTACTCTCCCTAAGTTCCTTCATCTTCTCAGCCACCTGGCTACTTAATCATACTTTTTGTTGCTTCTTGGCTATCACAAAACACGTTTGCAGAATGATATAAGGGCCCATCTGTGGACCTGTGCCCGTTTCTCCCTGACATTGCTTTGTGTGCCTATTCTTGTTATCACTCCTTTTAAAGCAGATTCTGTTATCAACTGTGTGCTGCTGGCTGTGCCTGGCACACGAGGGCTTAGCAGAAAGGCAACTGCCATCTTGTGATTTATAAATTAAATCAATTACCCCACTCATCTTGAAGTAGTTCAGATACACAGGGGCTTGGCAAAGAACCCTTCCTTATTCCTTTGTAACTATGTTAATGAACAGTTATCAATAAACAGTAGGAGAAGGCTGGTTTCATACCACTTTGGTTCTTCCTGAAGCAATTACAATAACTTTAAGTGTCTCAGACTAAACTGAATTTGGAACTGTAAGATAAAAGAGCAAAAGGTTGGGATATCAAGTGAATCAATGGAGGCAAGAAGGCAAACAGATATGGTGGCATGGGCCATTTCCAATAGGAGGCTGAGCAGTAGAGACAACACTCACCTCTTCCATTTCAAAGGAGTCTGGTCCTTTACTCACAATATGAGACAAGTTCTTAAGCTTGTCCATGTGAATCCACTTCTCCTTCCAGGTTTTTCTCCTAACTGATCCCTCAGACACATTGGTCTGAGGAGACTGTTTTGCCAGTGAGGATGAACAAGGCCACTGCTTGTCCAGAAGAGCTTGTGGAGGAAGACAAGGTAACAGGTCATTGCAGGCTTGGGCAGAACTATGCTCTGTAGAAGGAGGCACTTGACTCCCATCGTTGCTAATGGAAGCCACTTGTAATTCTAGTCTATGCTTCCATGGCTTGGTGGGCAGAGTAGAAGTCCCATCTTCCATCTTGAATGATTCTGACAGTGCTGGGTTACCAACCCTCCTGATATTCTGTCTTGAAGTTCTTCTTAAAAGTTGACTCATTCTTTGCTGATGCTCTTTAGCATCACTGGATGTGGGGCTGTGCATACCCTGTCTTCCAGCTTTCTCTTCAGCTTGGCTCTGGTGGGTATTAACATCATTCAACAAAGATGAGAAGGCATTGGTCACATGATCCAAGATTTCCAACTGTTGGAACCGGCCTGAAGAACATAGGAACACAGACATTTTAGGATAGCTTTGTTTTCCTATGATACTACTACAAAGAAGTAAATAACACAATAAGGACTAAACAATGGGGCCAGTGAGATGGCTCAGCAGGTAAAGTCATTTGCAGCCAATCCTGATTATTTTGGTGTGATTCCTGGAATCCACATGATAAAGGAGAAAAACAACTTCTGCAAGTTGTCCTCTGGCCTCCACATGTGTGTCAGGGTATACAGGCTCATGTACACAGGCATACACACAATAAGTAAATTCAAATGAAGGAAGGAAAATGCACTTAAAGAATGGATAATGTGACTATCTGAGAAAACAAAGACTTCAAGCTGTTAAAACTCAAGTTTTTCCCAGCAATGCCACATTCTCTGAAGATGAAACCTCCACCTAATGAGAAGTCACTGTATCACAAGGAAAGCTGTTATCTTTTAAATTTAGATGGAGGCACATAACTTTGTGGGTTCACAAATAGTTGTCATATGCTAATTCATTAAAAAAAAACCCTAGAGATAAACTCTATATGTTTATGTGTAGAAAACTAAATGTCAAAAGATTAGCTCAAGGGCTGGGGGTGTGGCTAAGTGGTAGAGTGCTTTCCCAGTGGACAAAGTCCCAGCGTCCATCTGTACTACTGCAAAAGATAAAACACTTCCTAAAGTAGCCCAGGTTTTCAACATGAAGTTGCCCAAGTATGCTTCCCACAGCTTCGTGCACTAGCTGTCTCGTCATCATGTCCGTCATCTCCATCACTCACATATGGGATAGCATATGGAATCAGGAGGCCTGGTTCTAAAAACATCCACTGCTGCAAGTTTAGCCCCACTGTGCATGAGTTAATACACATGCAGTGCTTAGCTCTGTGCCAAACATAGTAAATATTCGTGTTTTTATTTTTTTAAATTTTATAATCATGGATACACACACACACACACACACACACACACACACACACACACACACACACACATGGGGGGGGGGAGAGAGAGAGCTGTGCTGTACATCAAAGCAGATATAAATAGGCAATATAGGTCTGTGTTGATGTTCATGGCTCCTGATACTATCAAGGGCAATGCCAATGCCAGGGGTCTGGGCTGCCACCTGTAGCTGGTGTCTGAGGGCCTTGCTGCCATAGGGGCCATGCTAATCCTAGTGGCCTGCATAGCCACATGGGGATGGGCCTGGGCTGTTGCCATCAGCCATATTTGGGTCCATTGCCCAACAGGAGCCAGGGTCAGGGCTGATGTTCATGGCTTGTGTTGCCATAGGGAGTCACAGGAACCATGGGTGTTGAAACCCTAGGCTAAGACAGTCCTGTCCCTAAATGGCCTGGGGTAGCAGTCTCTTTGCTGAGCATTGCAGCAGGAGAACTGGTACTGCTCCAACCCCCATGAGAGAGCACTCTGGCGAGATGGACCCACCCCAGATGTTGGAGAGCTAGTCCCAGAGGTCCAGACCCATATCCTGGGCCTTGGGTTGGCCCACCCTAACAGCTACCCCATCTATGACATGCTGGAGTGCTCAAAAGTACTGGTCCTGCTGAACAATAACCTCAGGATCTCCATGACTCAGGGCAACAACAGGATATCCAAGAGGATTTTGATGGGGGCCCAGTGATGATGGTGTACCAGAGATCAGAAGCCTTGAACCAGACCAATGACTCATTACAATGAACATTTTGTGGGTGGGGCTGACTGGACAGAAGGGGTATACTGCGTGACACACCAGCAGCTCCCATTTCCACTAGGATGAATAAAGAGGTGTTGGAAAGATGGAGAAATGAGGTGGGGTTTTTTGTTTGTTTGTTTTAAATTAATTTTGGGGGGGAGCATACTGCAGGGGTGAGGAGCGAATATGGAGGGACTGGGAGGTGAGTAGGATTGGGGCACATGATGTGAAATTTCCAAAGAATCAATAAAGAATTATGTTTAAAATTTTTAAAAAGTTATTTAAAAGAACTATATTGTTTTCAATCTTTCAAGAAACAAACAGTAATTAATGAGGACTCCCATTTACTTTCATACTTAAGAATAGTCTCAGTTTGTTAGTCTTTCTTCATAATATGGCTACAATACGTTATTAATCCAGCAATACATGGAAGTATTGGCTTATAGGCATTGGAGAAGGACCTCAAGAGTTGGGAGACAATTTAGGCATATGATATCAGTTTGTAAAACATACTGAATTATTTTCTATTTTGGTATATTGATATAGTAAAACCATGGTGATGGGAAAGCAAGGAATTTTATTTTGTAGAACAGCTTTATCAAAACCCTGATGATAACTTAAAGATTATATGACTCAACAATGGTAAAAAGCCAACATAGCTGGGCAAAGACACTCTCTTAGTCATATTTTCTAACTACTATGTCCAAATACTTGAGAGGAAAACTTGAAAGATGGAGAGGAGAGGTGATTAACTTTTATTCCTGTTTGCAGAAGAGGATTCAGTTGATCCCAGTGAGGAAGTTGTGGCAGAAGATGACACCCTACCTCATCAAAGCCAATAAAGGGAGGGGAGAGAATATGTATACCTGAGTCAGTGGGATTTCTTTTTTCCATATTATTTTTTATTTAGCTCTTTCACTATTCCATACATATATTTAACATATTCTGGTTACTTTCTCCCCCTATATTCTGGTTACTCCCCCTTCCCCTCTTTTATTTTTTTCTTGTTCCTATCAACTATCCCTTGACCCATCTTTACCAGTCCTTTTCCCAGATTCATGACTCTTGGTTTGTTTAGATTAACTAGGGCTATCTAGGTGAGCGTTGGAATGGAGCCTGGAGGAGTCACCAGTGTGTATGCAACTGAAGGTAATTACTTTCTCTCCTCCTGAATACATTAGTAGCAAATAGTTAGCAGTGAAGGGTGAGATCCTTTGAGTCTCCCTTCCATCCATACCTGAGTGTTGATGGGTCCATTCTTACCCAGACCCAGCCAGGGCAGGCATCTTTAGCAGTTATAAGTTCAAGGTTACAGTGACACTAAATTGCTCAAAAGATGGCATTTTGCAGGCCCTCACCCATTTTTTTCCACTCTTACAATATTTCCATACTCTCTTGGGTAATGTTCCATGAGCTATAGAAAGAATGTTATGAGTGTTTTATTCATGACTGAGCACTTATTCTCAGTACGTTGTGCATCCAAGAGTCTTTCTGTATCCACCACCATTCTCTGGAAAGCAAGGTTCTCTACATAAGGCTGAGAATAATATTCATCTATGAGTATAAACATAAATATCTGGAAGCTATTTTGTTCTCTGTATTCTATTTAAGCACCAAGACTGTGGGATGGTGCTACTCATATTCAGCATAGTCTCCCTACCACTTTCATAGTTAATCCTCTCTGGAAGCATACAGACATACCCAGAAGTGTGCTTTATTGAATTCTTGTTTCTCAATATAGTCAAGTTAATAATCAAAGTTAATCATTACAAGTCCATCCCTTGTCAACTTGTTACCCAAATTAAATTATAGCATTTCACTTGGCCTTCAAAAGACTCACGGATGACTCATGTAAATACGCATCAGTCCATCTCCTAGAGTTTCTATACTCTTAGCCGTGTGGACAGCTCAAAAGTACAAGTTCAAAGTCTCCTCTGAAGAGTGAGACTATGTAAAATCAAAAGTAGGTTATATACTTCTGAAACATGATGGACTAAAATAAACATTTCCCCTTCTAAATGGAAAGATGGAATCACAAAAGAAAGGTATGGGATCAAAACAAGTCTGAAACCCAACAAGACAAACATTCAATCCTGTGGTTCCACATCTACCATCCAGGGTACAGATTGGCATTCTGTGAACTCCAATTGGGCTGGTAAAGCCTGACTGCTTTGGTCTTATTATTCCAAGCCTATGTGACTCCTCTCTTGGTCTTGATCTGCTCATTGGCTGTGGCTTTTCATGGCAGATGTTCCATATTGCTGGGATCTCTAACTTCTGGGGTTCTCTTTTGCATCTTTGGCTTCCCTCTCATAGCTACATACATACATTTTCCTCTCAGGAGGACAAATTTCCTGACATTCCATTCCATGCTTTACTTTGAAATATGGATGAAAGCATCATAATCCTTTGATTTTTACATACTACATGCTTATAAACCAGCATCATGAGCTGGATGCGGTGGTGCACACCTTCAGTTATAGCACTTATGAGGCAGAGGCAGACAGATGTCTGCACATCTAATGTCAGCTTGGTCTACATACTGAGTTTCAGGACAGCCAGAGCTCTATAGTGAGACCCTGTCTCAAAACAACACAAAAAACAAAAAACAACCCCCAAAACAAAAAACAAACAACAACAAAAAAAACCTAGCATCACATTGATAAAGAAAAGGTATACTGCTATCCCAGCAGCAGCTAGATGCACTTCAGCTATGACTAAAGCAACCTACGAGTACCTAGATGACTACTTTCTTAAGTAGCTTTGTGTGAGCAGGGTAGGCCCAAACTCTTCTTCTAGTCTTTAAAATTAATTCAAACATTGCCACTGAGCCTCTGATTAATAATGTCTCAACAAATTCATTTATGTCTTTTGCATGTGTATGCATACTGTATATGCTCCTTTCTATGCATGTTCTCCTGTGTGTGGGTGTGTATATGTGTGCAAGTGCACACGCAAATGAGTTTATGTGTATGTGGTAGCCCATTGTTGATGTAAGGTGCCTTTCTTGATAACTTCCCCTCTAATACATTGACGTAAGGTCTTTTACTGAACCTGGAACTCATTGTTTCAGCTTATTTAGCTACCCCGCTTAATCCAAGGCATCCCATTTCTGCTTTCTCAGGCTGGAATTACAGACACTCTGCTGTGCTTACTTGACATTTACATGGCAAACACTTTAACCACTAAACCCAGCTCCTGCCCAGATGTTTTTCATGGGTTTTGGGGGACCAACCTCCAGTCAACACATTCACTTAGCAAGTGCTTTATCTGCTGAGCATCTCCTCAGTTGTGGCCCAATTTTTAAGATGCCTTTAATATGTACTTTCTATTATTGTGATGCAAAGTACTTGGTTTCTTCTAATGGTCTCAGTTGTCTTGCAGTCATGATCTCTACTCTGCCTTTCCATGGTTATCTAGGCAAACTTACCTTTCAAATGTTTCCCATTAACATTTTGCTCATTTATAATTTTGTTCATAATAATCATGTATGTTATAAATTTTGCTAGAAACAAATAGCAATAACCATACTATAGCAGCATACTAGTCTGCTTTGAAATTTCCTCTGTCATACTAATCAGTCCATCATTGTTAAGTTCAACCTTTCTTCAAATCTCTTGGAACAAAGTATGTAAAAGTTTTGCCCTAATATCACAGGAATGGTTTCCAGTCTGTTCCTAGTTCTAAGAAGGGAAAATCTCTCATCACTTACAAGCTCCACCTTCACTATTTGCCTTCTATCAGCACTTGGGTTTTCCAAACTTCTTCTACAGTCCCCTACTAATGCTGTTTATAGCATCATTCTGGGGATTCTCCAGTCCACTTTCCTGTTTTCCCCCAATTTCTCTCACAAACCACTTCCAAAGCCTTCTGAGCAATATTGTCAAAGTCATAACAAAGATCCCGCTTCTCTACTAGCAATTTTCTGCATTATTTGGATACCTTTTAAAGCTGTTACCAAATACCTCAGAAGGAAAACTTAAGTGAATTACTTATTTTGGTCATGGTTTCAGCTGACAATGGCTAGGTGGGCATGGTAGAGCAGAGCAACTTGGCTTGGTGCATAGGACAGGGCTGTCTGGCCTGCTGGGACTTCTCTTTCTCCCCTTTATTCTATGCTGGACTCCTGCCTATGGAATAGGAATGCCCATGTTCCCAGCATACCTTTCTCCCTTAATTAATCCTCTCTGTGAATTCTCCAACAGAACTCTAGAGATGTGCTTTAATAATCCAGGCAAGTTGACAATGAAGACAACCATTGCAGATGCTGTCCACTGTTCTATTGTCTGGACCCCCAAAGCAACCTATTGAGCCTTCCCTGAGCATATATTGTGCTCACACGGTTTTTGTTTGTTTGTTTGGTTGGTTGGTTGTTTTTTATCTGAAAGGAGAAACTATCAGCCAATCATTCTGCTGCTTTGAAAGACCTGGTAGATTTTTCACAGAGGGCAGTGAAATTCTTTCAAGACCTTTGGAGAAATTCTTGGGTTTTGGGTGTTTCCAGATAATTCTGATTATATTCTTCCCCTATCTAAACCTTGCATGAACTATCATCTCTTGGATGAGCTTGGGGACATAATTGTTTTTACAATTGCCTTCTCTCCATCTCATAGCAAGTTTTGGTACTTACACTAAAACAAAAACCTACCAATTTAATCAGTTCTGTCAAGTCAGAGAACAACTGTTCAGAGCATGTATGAATGTTTTATGTTGGCCTGGGTGCAAGTTACATAACTGATTCTTATCCTGGGTTTGAACCTTCTGCAGTAACTTTGAGGAATGAGACGTTCTTTCCAACTCTATCTCCAGTAGCCAACTAACTTAGCTCTTGCTTACTTTATATTTGATCTCCTTGGCTTTAATGAAGTAGAAGTGTACGTGTGTCGTGTGTTGTGCAGAAGTAAAAGTGAGGCACCCACTCCAGGACCAAATGCCCACCCTTGGTTTCTCTAAAAGCAATGTTTCAATTTCATTTGTGAAATGCTTTTCATACAGATTAGCAGAAACACTATGTAAATACCATTAAGTCTGGATATTTTCTAGAAATTGAAGATTGATCAAAGAACTTCCATTTCTGGAAGGAGGGAAAACCATAGTAACTCTTTCTAGTAGTAAAAAGAATATATCAAAACACCTTCAGGTTTACATACTCTTAAAAAAACCTCACTGCTGGCATTTTGAAAACCATTTCATACAGAGATAGACAGAGAGAGAGAGAGAGAGAGAGAGAGAGAGAGAGAGAGAGAGAGGAAGAGGAGGATGAGGAAGATGAAAGAATTAGAAGAACGAGAAGAGAAGGAGGAGGAAAAAGAGGAGAAGGAGGAAGAGAAACTAAACTGAGAAATCCAAGAGAAGTCTCTTTCTCAATTAATTACTTGAGAAAATAGTTCCTCTTCATTGACGTAACGTTGAGTGAATTTAAAAGAACTTATTTCAGAATCAGAACTTTGCTATCTTCCTGATCTACATTTTCTCAAACTCTGTCATGTGTTCCATGGCATTGTCCCTTGCTTATCCAAGAGGAGTTCCAGATTTAAATGAGTTTGAACATGTTATCTACCTTCCCTCTAGGAGTCTGAGGACCATCAACCTGGTGGTAAATAAACTATTTAGCTACAAGGTTTCTTTCTCCTAACTTATTTGCGCATGTGCAGGTTCTCCAAGAGGATCTGCTGAGATACCTTAGCAAAAGTTATTCCACTGACTGCATGCTAGAGAAACAGCAAGTACATACTGTCTGTAAGGACTAAGTGTAGTTAATCCACACTTCGGGTAGATATGACAGGTGAGTAGCAGATACCTGCATCTCAAAGCATATTCAGGAGCAGTCTAAGCAGCCTCTAGTGGAGGCGAGGGTTTCACTTAAGGCTTCATGGTGAGCGGGCTGACCTGTCTCCTGGGGTGTGGCTGGAGTAGATGTTGGAGTACCAGTAAGAGTGTTTCACCTTTGGGCTTACACAGGATTGCACATTCTACTGTTCTCTAGTTTGTGACTTGTTTTGGCCAATGACATCTGAGTAGACCTGTGTTGAGTATACTTTCCCATTCCTATCATTTCCCTGTCATTACAACTAGTGATGCTCCAGACTGTTGTAGGGGCAGGGCAAATCTTTTAGTAATACTGGAGCAAATCAGTCTTCCTTCTAAATATACATACCAAACCATGGCAGACATAAAGAGAGATCAAGAGGTCAATCTTTTCTGTTTTAAGTCACTTGGGGTTTTGAATGGTATCGCACACAAGGAGTAGTCTATCCTGTCAAATGCTGTGGCTCTGAGCCCCAGTACTCAGTGCCAAGTACTGAGAGGCAATGCCATCAGCTCCTACTTACCGTACAAGTCAGGGTTCTCAAAGTCCATCCTCTGCTTCTGTGCTTCAAGAAAAACACGGATGTTGATTCCTCTGGCTGCTGAGCTGCAACCAAGGAATCTGGCTGGGATTTGTGTGCAGATATCTGGCTCATCAGCACCAAAGCCTAGATCCAGGAGAATCTCCACTGGGTCTTTTTCCCAAAATTCCAGCCATTCAGGAATGCTGAGATAAAAAAAAAAGAATATCTTTTTCTATAGCAGCCCATTTAACTATAAGCCATTTTTCTCTACTCACCCAGTCTTCCACAATTTGAGTGGAAGGAGATCTTGAACAGACAAACAGATGGTACGTTCGCTAGAACTCACATAGCTCACTTAAAAGACAGTCGGTCACCCCACCCAGGGATGCTTGCCTGTGCTTTACAAACAAAACCATGAGTTTATCCATCTTGCTTTTCTTTCCCAGTGGGCAAGTGTTAAAATGGACAGGGCAGGAAGACTGGGGAGTGGAAGTCATAGACAGTGCACTGACAATCACCTCCAAACAATAACTGATGACAAAAGAGGAAACAGAAAACAACAAAAAACTGGGAATGGAAACTCATAGAAGAATATGTTTTAAAGCATCAGTCTGGGGCATCCTTAGCTACACAAATCTGTCAAAGATATCATTCAGCGCACACTATAGGATCAATGTTTCCAAATAATGCTTTCAACTTCCTGGGTAGGATTAGAATATGTTAGTGTTTGTTTGTTTGTTTGTATTTTGTCTTGGCTTGGCTGAGAAACAAGATATCCCTTTGTCAAAATGTTCTAGTCCATGTTGGCACAGAAATTAAGAATCAATTACCTAGGAGTTTTATCCTCACTCAAAAAATTCTGGTGTTTGAACTTTCAAATGCCATGGACTCTGTGGGAACTGAAATTTCTCATAAGGTTTCAGCAGGTTTTCTGGCCTCTTCATTAAGGTTTCTGTTTGCTTTCCTTTCCATGCTCCTTTCATGAGCTTATGTGAGACCCGTTAGCTAATTTTCTCTCCAGAGCCTCAGTCTCATTAGTCTCATGGGCAAGCCCTCTTCCCTGACACCACCAGCATCACGTTCACAATTTCTGATGTCACTTGCAGATTTGTTGATTTGCCTTCTGACCCAATCAAGAAAGAAAAGGCAGGTTAGGAGCTCGCATTGAGTGGTCTAAATGGCTTGCCTGGGATACCTTAATCATTTGAATGATCTGGAAAGCTGCAGTGGCAATCAATTGATTGTATGCCATGGACAAATTAATGTAAAGAAGATTCAAATGAGAAATTAGTTTGGAGAGAATCCTAAATGAAAATTTAATTATCTATTGTTCCCACTGTATAAATTTTTATTCAGTCTGTTTTTAATAATCTTTATCGAACCTCTGTGGTGTTGTAAATTCTGAGGGTAGGTACCTATAACACAAAGTTAACAAAGACTGACTTCCAAATGGTACAGTGTCATGGCCACCAATATGATTATTGATTGACTTGTCATTAAACATATTATTGAATCACTATGAAAATATCATTAACTTGTAACATATTTAATTGCATAAGAAATAAACAAAATTAACTCACGTTTTAGAAAATAAAATATTGCATAAATCTCTGTCCTCAGTTTTTCCCCACTTTCCACTAAGTCTATAAGTTTCCTCCCGATCCTTTTCTCCCTGGGTGTATACACACTTTGTAAATTTTACCTGCTTGGCCTGTCAATAATAATGTGTCTCTATGCCTCTTGCACCTTGTGGTTTTAGAATGTGACCCAGTGATACTTCTAATAGCTGGAGCTGTAGTCTGTATACATCTTCCTTGTTTTGTCAATGAATGAAATTCCAACAATTGTACAATCTAATCAACCATTTATTGGTTATTTCTTAGTGATACATACTTAACTTTCTTTCCAATTTCACTACCTCTTTTAATATGGTCTTGAAAATCAGGTTTGGAAATTCTTGGCTCATCCTTTCATCCATTAATTCAACTAGTATCTCTCAAGTACAGATTTATAATTTCTTGAAGCCCATTGTTGAGCAGAATCATTTATCTGGATGAAAGTGCCAGGAAGTCACCTACCTTTGTGGTACCCCTGTGGTGGAATAGCATGAGTTGAAACTAGTCCCTCTAGACAGGGTAGGAGTCTCTGAGAAGTGATGCAGAGATCTAGAATGCAAGGGGATCAAAGATGAGTCACATTAATTTAGATTCTCTCAGGAGGTCCTTGAGATGATTTCCCTTCCAGAGAAAGCATTTGTGTCTCCTCTTGTTTCTAATAAGCCAATCGTGGCCACGCCTTGGAAGGAGGCAATGTGTGCAACAGAGGGGTGCTCCTCCTTTCTGAGCATCGTTATGGAAGGTGTGAGAATTTAAGTGTTAGGTGCCTGCAAGTGCTTATTATAAAGGTGATAGAATGTCTCACTCTTGACAGATGGCAAATCATTGGGGGACCTTTCAGGAACACAGCTTTGCTAGGCTCCAACTTGAGGGAAGAAGTTAATATTATGTGATGAAAGACATGCAGCAAACAACCACTGGAGGTACTCCACCTAATTTCTCACAATGAAGAAGGATTTCATACTTCATGGCTAACAGTCTCTAACCTGTGTCCCCAGAGCTCCTGTGGCCAACCATATGCAATAGTAATGAAGTCCCTTACTACCCAAAACAAAGAGAATCACCATATCTGGTACTCCTGTATTGTAAAACATTTTAAAGCACCTCCAAAGAAAATTGAACTGTATTATAATACGATTCTGTTTTATGTAGCTCAGGTATATCATGGATCATATTAGACAGTTGGCATACAATTAAAATTTATCAAACAACACTCTGCAGATGTCAATGTTCCCAAAGAGACCAGGTTACTAAACTTGAGTTGCTAAATTTGTTTTAGTCTGTCCATACTGAGTAAGAACATCTGGACCCTGCCTCTCTGTTTAATTGTTTCTTTTCATTAAAGATGAGAAAGAACATGTTCCTGAATAATAAGAATTCTAGTTTTAAATGACCATAGAGCTTGAGGAAAGGGGAAAATATATCCTTTTATTTATTGCCTTGTGCACTGGTTAGTTTTTGGCTTGTTATTGTTGTTTTGTTTGTTTGTTTGTTTGTTTTCACCTTGCCACACAGACCAGAGACACTAGTGAAAAGGGAATCTTGATTGAGGAATTGCCTCCATCAGATTGGCCTGTGGGAATATCTATAGGGCATTTTCTAGATGAAGGGAAGCTCAGTCTACTGTGGATGGACCCATCCATAGGGAGGTGGGCCCAGGATGTATAAGAAAGGTAGTTGAGCATGCCACATTTCTCTATGATCTCTGCTTCAGTCCCTGCCTCCAGGTTCCTGCCCTGGCTTCCCTCAGTGAAGGACTGTAACCTGGAAGCCAGATAAAGCCTTGCCTCCTTCAAGTTGCTTTTGGTCAGTGTTTTTTTGCAGCACCAGAGAGGCAAACTGCAACATATCAACCCTCCTTCTGTCTTTGAATTCCAGTTTTCTTTCTGAATTTCATGGCTCCATTCATTCTGCCATGTTCAGTTGAGCAACCTAGAAGCAGAACGGGCCTTAGATCCAGAAGAACTCATGAACATGTGTTTTGATCCAGCCATGTGGGCATGAGCTTGTCCCTGAATCCACCTCTTAAGCTCCTCTTTGAGCTCCCTGGGAGATTTTCTTGGTGCCTTATAAATATGTGACTGCATCAGAGCAAAGCAACCGATCAGCTAAAGGAGGAAGAACTGTGGAATGTGTGCTCATCAGCACTGAATATTTAGTTTTCTGGAATAGTTCTGAAATTACAAGAATGACCCAAGAACAGGAAGCAATCCTTGCCCCAAAGAGCTCACTCAGTCCCAGCATTTTTAAAACTAGACTGTGCCATAGAATCATCTGAAGGGTTTGCAAAGCACAGTTCTGAATCCCATCTAATGTTTCAGTTCAGTATGTCTGAGGTAGGCTGCATAACTCAGTGTCATGCAGCTGTGTAGGGGAGCACCCTCTGCAGTCTACTCTCTCCTCCATTAGAGACACACTGCTTCCCACCAACATCTCAACAGTCAGTAGACAGTGTAACATCATCAGCCAGACAAAATCATGAGTTTTTAGCAACATGTAGTTTTAAAGCAACACATTGCAGTAGAATGCATTTAGGCAAATATTATAATTAAGTTTTATAGCAGGCCAGCATTTGCTGTTGCAATCCTCTCACTCCTTTATGATATTTAAGATACCTCTAATTCTGCAAAGACTATCGAAAATGCTCCAAGCCTAGTAGCTAAGAGAGTGGCATTTCAGGAGATCCCAAGAACTATAGAATTAATAAGAAGAAATTATTATCATTGTTTCTACTCCATTTAATGATGTAGATGTAAAATTTCAGAGTGAAGTGACTGACTGCTACCTACCTCATGTAGTCTTTCACAGTCATTTGAACCATTCCTTGTTCATGCAAAGAAGCTGCAATCACAAAAAAAGAGGGGTAAACATGATTGTCATGCATGTCTGAAGATTTCTCACCTCCAGGTGAGCCTTTGTGGTAATGGATTCCTGTGTCCATCAGTGTTAACTGGCACTGTCTCTGCAACAAGCAAGATACAGTGCACCAAATGCACACTCAGTGTGGGAATGGGAGGGTGGGGATGGGGTCATCAGTAAACAGGAAGCTTAGCAAAGGTTTCATGGAACAGATATTTGGATTTTGAAGTGTGGTTAGAATGTGCTGGATAATGGAGAATCATTGTTAGAGATAATCGAACTGGCATCTGCAGCATGCATGAAGCACCATTCTGGGGCTATTTTCACAGGATCATTAGCTTCTAGGGGTGCTCAGTCAAGTGTAGCAAAGTTAAGGAATGTATTCATACCTTTATTATTGATTACAACAATAACAGTATTTATTTCGCACTAACCATGCTCAACCTGCCATTTATACAATTTATTTTATTTTATTAATCTCTTTAGATTTATTTATTTTATTCTCTGTGCATGTTTGCCTGCATATATATATATATATATATATATATATATATATATATATATACACACACACACACACACACACGTGTGTGTGTGTGTGTGTGTGTGTGTGTGTGTGTGTGTGTGTGTGTGCAATGCATTTGAGGAGTCCAGAAGAGAGTATCAGACGTCCTGGAACTAGAGTTATGGATGGTTTTAAGCCATGCGGATGATGGGATCTGAACATGGATCACCTGCAAAAACTGCAGCAAGTGTCCTTCACTGCAAGTCACCCCTCCAGCCCCTGTGCAGTGTTCTGTGTTCCCATAGTAAGTCCTTGAAATGGGGCTTGTTATTTCACACTTAAGGGAGAAAGAAAGGAGGCAGCACAGTTATATAAACTTCTCATGGCCAGTAAAATGCCACAGCTTATTTTGGTTTGCTGCTGTTGTTGTTTTCTTTCTTTTCCAAACACCACACTGCCAACAGAATGTCCCATGGTGCATTTGAAAGCCAAAAAGCGTAATTTACATTTATGCATCAGGATATGAAAATCCATTGTTTTGAGCAAAACATTGTACATGATAAAGATGGTACTGAGGATCCAGTTGCCCGTTAGAGGCTAGGAGGAGGATGCTGGGCGGCAAAATAACTGTTGGACATTATAGGGGACACTTAGAGGCCACTGCAATATTCAGACTGTGTCACAACATGTCAACAACATCTACAAAAGGAAATATTCAGATCATGGGCAAATTTATCAGAATGTCCACCAGACTTGTCACTCCTGGCTGTCCTGTTACACCAAGTGACATGCATCAACTTAGGTGTTGCAACCTGTACTGGGAAAAAATAAAGCTTTCCTCCACAATAAAGAAAAACAGATCAAGGTTTGAATGAGAAAACCTGACTGAGGGAAACACAGGGGAAAATGCTGGGTGTTATAAAGGGCTTTAGTTTGGAGCCAGGGTTACTGTCTAGGTAGTGAGTCACTGAGTGACATCAAGGATTCTAGGAACTTGACTGTAGATTTCAAGTTCAGGGACTGGAGATAAGAATACTCATATGCTTCAACAAATGGTCCTGGCATAGCTGGATGTCAGCATGTAGAAGAATGCAAATATAGATCCATATCTATCACCCTGCATGAAACTCAAGTCCAAGTGGATCAAAGACCTCACCATAAAACCAGATACAGTGAACCTGATAGAAGAGAAAGTGGGGAATAGCCTAGAATATATTGGCACAGCAGACAACTTCCTGAACAGAGAACACAGATAGCACAGGCACTAAGATCAACAATCAATAAACGGGATCCTGTGAAACTGAAAAGCCTGTATAAAGGCAAAGGACACCATCAATAGCACAAAGTTTTGGACTAGAAACACCATTGAGTGTGGAGAGCTCAATTGGGATGTTCTGTGGGAGCTTAGAAGATAAGAATGTTGACAGCAATGCAGAAAATGGAGGCCTGGCTTGTGAAATTTCAGAGGGAAATTTGAAGGACTTATCTGGACCATTTGCTATTTTGAATTAAGATTCTGTTGTTCTGGTCAGCTGGAGCTAAAGAGTCAGTCATAATTAACAAGAGACCAGCACCACTGAAGTAAAACCTTTGTGTTATTGGGACAACTGATGCTGGTTAGCTGGAGCTAATAAATTAGTGGTGATTAAGAAGAGACCAGCATGGGGTTGGTGTTTTAGCTCAGTGGTAGAGGGCTTGTCTAGCAAGCACAAGGCTCTGAGTTTGTCCTCAGCGCTGAGAAAAAGAAGAAGAAGAAGAAGAAGAAGAAGAAGAAGAAGAAGAAGAAGAAGAAGAAGAAGAAGAAGAAGAAGAAGAAGAAGAGACCAGCAAAGCTGAGGTGAAATCTTCTGAGAAGTGTTTCCTGAGAATACATAGAAGCTGTGTTCCAGAGGCAGCCAAGGCTGTACCTTGTGTTGGCAGATGGGATTGGTAACATGTGAAAGTCTCCCAGGTGGTACTGGTTTTGAAGGCATGAAAGGGTCATAGAGAGCAACTGAGGCTTGGCACTGTGAGAGGCCAGGAGAGGCCACTGATGAAGGTACAGCCTCAGTAGCAGTTGAAGACCCAGGGTTGAAGGGGTCATGAAGAGAAGTTGAGGCTTGGCACCATAAAAAGAGCCTATGAGGGGCTATTGGCAAAAGTGCATCCCAGTTGCCACAAGAGACCCTAGCAGTTTTGGAGATACCAATATCATAGGATGACCACCAAGGTAAGCAGTCACTGTGGAGTGGAGGCAGACTAAGCTTATAGAGAGCTAGTGAGAGTAAAAATACATGGAATGTACAGCAAAGCAAGTGGGACCTTCATCAGAGTAAGGTAGGATGAGAAATATCCATCTATTTGAATGCTGGATATAGGCCATGTACATTCTCTCAACACTATTCCCATGTCAATCATCACTAATCAATCACAGAAGCTTTTCACTGAGCCTAGACAGAGTTTTTTAAACCTTCATCTGGCAGATTTTCACATGGGGTAAAGGACATTTTTCATAAAGTTAATAAGTAAACTTTTTAAGGAAACTAATCTGGGGGAGTGTATCTAATCTTAGGAAATCAATAACGACTAAAATTTACCATTGCTTTACAGAGTATTCTAGGGAATGTGACCTTGCATTTAGCTGCTTTTTTTTTTAATGCCAATAGACACCTCAATGAGCCAGAGTTTGTAAACAATACTGGCCCCTCACCTGGAAAGGCATTATTAATTCATAACAGCACACTTGCTCACCGAACACAGCTCAGTCTTGGAGCATCTCAAGATCACAAAATAACAATCAAGTGAAGTTGTCACATGAAAGAAAGCTGATTTACCACCTTATTAACCACATCATAAAACAAGCACAGTACAAATTCTCGGCAATTACTTGAAGACTTGATGTCATGATGAATTAAGTAACAAGTTGCCAAATGGAAGGTAAAATAAATTCCTTCTAACATTTTAGGCAAACTTCCCCTATGGTTTTCTTCCCTCTTCCTGTCAGGATGGCCTCCATTTTTACTTTGTAATCCACTGAGTGAATGCCCGTGCATACCTGGTCTAGCTCATCAGGGGAATTCTGGATTCCTTCTATGCAGCTATCCCTATGGAAGAGCTCTGTGGTTCGGGGGCATTTCATGCTTTGTCCTGTGGCTGCTCCTGTGTTGCACCAGCCTTTTCTAGTTGTCTGTTGCAGGTTTCCTAGAAAATGTGAATGAATGTGTATGTCCATGCAGGGATCTGGCACTGTGGCCACAGTGAATTGCTCAAACTGTCAGAGAGGAAATGGTCCATTTTCTGATATTGATGAGAAGAATTAACTCAGCCTTGCTACATTAAAAAAAAAACATAGCCCTTGAAAAAAATCCAATCACCCAGAAAATTCTGGTCACTGGACACTGGCTCCTCTTTCCCTGGACTTCATGAAATTTCAGTGACTGCACTGTAGCCACACTCCAGAGAACACATCCCTCTGCCTGAAACTGTAGTTAGGAGCAAGCTGGTTGCCAGGAAACAAAGGGCAGCATCCAAGGGAAAAAAAAGTTGGTAAAGGTAGCATATGGTCTGTGGAATGTGATGTGGGCCAGGCTTGCTCACAGTGGGGGATTGTGTGGTCTCCTGATACACATGGAAACCTTAACACCATCAGCACCAGCCAGGCGAAGAGCTTCCCTGTCTTCCATCATTCAGCCATGTCCCCCGAGGCTTAGCATCAGCACCAGTTAGGAGATGGCTGCCCTGTCGCCTCAATTTCATCATCATGGATACACACATACAGCTGCTGAGGGCTTTTCTAGACTCCTGATACTTTTCTGGACAGTTCTGGAAATGACACAAAATTCTAGCTCAGCCAGTGCATTCAGACATGCAGCACTCTCTACTGCCAAGTTGAGAGTCTGAAGAAAACCCAGCCCATGGAATCTGATAAGACTTTTAAAGAAAAGCCTTGTCTATTTCTATTCTACATTCCCCATCTCCCTCAGGCCTGGGAGACCAAGTCCTGGGTTCATGTGTTTCTGTGTATTGATATCTTGAATCTGCAGAAGCAGCAGCTGGTCCTGCAGCAGGTGGACACACTTGTGGAGAGTCTTACAGACTGCAGTATGAAACTATTACTTCCCCCGCCCCCATTTTTCTGACTTGTAAGGTAAGCTTCCTGGAGGCCAAGGTTGGATTTGTCAAGGTTAAGGCTTCTCTGGCCTGTTTCCAAGATGAACCTGAAGAAGAGGCACAAACTAGTGGCCCATAGTGTGCCAGAACTCACAGGGATTGGAACTCCAAGACTTTCCTTAAAACTTGGAAGGGAGAGCAGAACAGGCCCAGGTGTCTTCGGGGTAGCAATCTGTTGAAGGCAGCCTACACTCCAATTTTCTAGTCTCTGTGCTGCCTGCTTCATTAGTGATTATCTGCCCAGCTCCTTCGAGCATTTGCTACCTCTGATCAGAGCAAGAATCTGAAGAACGGGGAACATCATAGCAGGAGTGAAAAGCTTCCCCTATTACACCAGATGTCCTGAAACTTCTGTAGGCATCAGGCTGAAGGCTGTGTGTGCAGAAGGCAGAACTCATGGACACACCTACATCTCCGATGCATTGCAGCGCCTGGCTGGCAGGGCACCTTCAGTTCCACACTCCATCTTGTTTTGGCTTTGGTGCTTTCTCTGCCATTTCCCCCTTTCAGGATCCCTTCTTAGGTTTTTTAATGCCGGCTGAAATCATTTGGAGAAGGTGAAACAAAGGTCAGCAAATTCCTGCTACCAACAAGTTCCTTAAGGATTGGTGTGGGGGAGAATTAAAGAGAGAACAGAAGTCCCTGCTCTGTGGCTTTCATTCCCTTCCGTGGTTAAAATTCCCATTCTGCTTCCTTCTAGATATAATCTCCAGCCACCCTCCCTACTGTTAGGTGGACTCCTGCCATCTGAAGCAGCAGATACCGCACTTAACCCTGCACAATGGATTACTGGAGAAGATGCAGTCAGATATGCAGAAGGCACTAATTAGCACCTTTGTTGGCTTAGAACACATTTTTTATTTTGGTTTTCCTAAGCATTTCTGACTGATTCATAGAAGACATTTGGTTCTTTGGAATATCGTCCAATAGACTAATCAAATTACAGTTTTTGCAGTTCTCTAAAATAATAGCATTCTGCAGCTTTCTGTAAATTTAACTCCTGCCTGACCAGAACACTTTGTAGAGGTAATCCACAGTATGTTTTTCTGGTTTGGCAAATTATTAATCCATATTCTTACCCCAAAGAGACTCTTATATATTGTCTCATACTCACATTAAAAATCGTAAAGCTAAATGGAACCATTTTCTCTCTCCCTCACCCTATGTCCTGCTTATTTTCTGAGTGGCATTCTCTCCTCTTCCTTGTTCCAGAGTTGACACTGGTGCAAAGCTTTGCCATCTTAAGCCTGGATCAGTAATAACTTAGGCCTCTCCCACAGCCAAGAGAGCATCAGAACATCACGTCTGTTTCCTCCTTGTAGTAAGGTCCTAAGCCACACCAATAGAGATGCTCATCAAAAATTGTTCATGACTTTCTTCTAAGCAAAATCATGACATTAGAATGGCACTGATCCCAGACCTCAGTTACAATTACCCATGCATTTGAAACCAGGTCTTAGCTGACACTTCTCTATCGTCCCCATCCTGAGACTGTATGTGATTCCTCCTTTGTGGACTTTCAGAAATTTATCATCTGAGTACATTTTATTTAAACAAAAATAACAGTCTCCCTCACTGCACAAACCACTTCTTCAGACTGTTTGCTTTCCATATGCTTTCCTGCATACATTTAGTTTTCTTCCATTTCTTTGTCTTTATTCAAACTCTAATTACTTCCATCACATTAAGTGTTCTTGGTTGCCTCATTGTTTTCTTGATTTTTCATTGACAAGATCTAATCTTCTGAGAAAGACTTCTAACCTGATAACATCATGTTTGTGTTTTATTCAGATCCTTTTTTGATTAGTTTTGGGGCCACTGGGTTTAAAGATGATCCATACCCTAGTTAGGATTTCCATTTTGCCAGGGAGGAGGATCAGGTCTCTAATAATCTGAACTAGTGTAAACCAAGGGCCATGTGAGTGGGATCTAGGATGGGTCTAACTGTTGTTCACAAGACAAAGTGTATCTCCACGCAGAATCCAGAAGGCTATCAAAGAATATGGGGCTTGGGAGGCCTCAAGGAATTGCAAGAGGCCATCTGAACAAGACGTCAACCTAGGAGACATTAGATGAAGAAAGATTAAGGAGCAGGAGGAGCTGAGACTACAGGGTCTCATCGTGAGGCTCTTCTAGATTATGTTCAAATTGCCATGATGGAGAAAGAGTAGGATTCTTGGGAACAAGAGTCGCCACATATCTGAGCCTCCCCAGAACAGAGTGTCTTCAGCTTCCACTCAAACCCCTCTGGCCTGGTGTGGTGGTTTGAATAAGAAAGAATCCCCCACATAGGGTAATATATTTGAATGTTTGGTCATCAGGGAGCGGCACTATTCAAAAAGATTAGAAGGATAAAGAGGTCTGGCCTTGTTTGAGGAAGTGTGTCACTGGGGATGGGGCTTTGAGGCTTCAAAAGCTGATGCCAAGCCCAGTCTTTCTCTCTCTCTGTCTACTGATCAGTATGTAGAACTCTCAGCTACTTCTCCAGCATGATGCTTGCCTGCCTGCCACCATGTTCGCCACTGTGATGATAATGGATTAACCTCTGAAACTCTATGCAAGGCCCCAATTAAACTCTTCCTTTTGTAAGAGTTGCCTTGGTCATGGTATCTCTCACAGTAATAGAACAATGATTAAGACACCTAGATATATAAAATAAGTACACAACCAAACATTTATCCGTAATAAGTTATAAAGAAGTTTATTTTAAGATGGGTGGTGGCGGCACATGCCTTTAATCCCAGCACTGGGGAGGCAGAGCCAGGCAGATTTCTGTGAGTTCAAGGCCAGTCTGGTCTACAGAGTGAGATCCAAGACAGGCACCAAAACTACACAGAGAAACCCTGTCTTAAAAAAAAAAGTTTATTTTAAAATAATTCTTTCCTATACATAATATAATTTTATCATTTTTAAAATAAAATGCAAATTTCATACTAATGGGATTGATGTGTTCTATTAATACTATGTATAAAACTAAACTTTTTCTGAAATATTTGCCACAGAGTGGAATTATAGAGCATTCAGTGTTTTGGGGAGCTGAATGATATTCTGATTTAATAATTAGCCATGATGAGAACATTTGTTGCATAAATACATAGTACAAAATGGCAGAAGCATGTTTAGAGCCATTTCAGATATTGTGGGAGATGCTGTCCTATTTCCAAGGCCACGTTCATTGAATGATTTTTTTTTTAAATAAAACTCAAGTCAGCAAGTCAAACATCAGTTTTTAAGATCAAATGTTCTAACAAAACATATCCAAAGACAAACTATCTGATACTTACACACAGAGGAATGATTGTAGGAAAATGTCGAAAGTTTTACATCCCATAATTAAATTGTTATGCTTCTATAAAGGCAGAAAGCTTTCTATCTATGGTAATTCACTGCACTTCATGACACACAATGGTCCCACAGCATTCCAGGGTGGTCTATGAAACATTCCTTGGCATTGCATCATGAGCTTGATGCATGGTGAGAACCAAGGTGAAGTCATGTGACACAAATCTGGTTGGTGCTGCCTCAACACTTTGGATTCCATTACATCTTTGATCTGGAATGAAGTTGTTGCTGTGGGATGTCTTTATCATTATATATTCAGAAACCTTTTACTGTTGCCAGGTTTTTGGGGACTCCCACAGCTGTGTGACCCCATGTAGAGTCACAGCCACTGTTTAAGAAGTAGGAAACAAAAGTCTTCACTCTACATATATTCCCTTCACGGGCTTTAACGGGCTTCAACTGGGTTTACTTTGATCCTTTCTTGTGATACAGAGCACCAAGCTTGTAATTGGTTTTCTAAATTTTATGATTTAACATATCCCTTCAGGAAATAAACACATTTACTCCTCTGGGGACCTGTCTAAGGACTGGCACATACCTGAAATCCTAGAGTTCTGGAGAGAGAGGAATAAAGTTCAAGGCCAGCTTGAGCTATGCAACAAGTTAACGTCTTAAAAGAACATGGTCTAGGGTCTGTAGAGATGGCTTACCAGTTAAGAGCACTGGCTGCTCTTCCAGAGGACCCAGGTTCAATTCCCAGGACCCACAACACAGCTCACAACTGTCTCCAGTTCCAGAGGATCTGATACCTTCATACCAATGCACATAAAATAAAATTAAAGAAATTATTTTAAAGAAAGAACATGGTCTAGCATAGAACCCAGTTTTATGCTGCTTGCTTAGCACCCATAAGACCTTGTGTTTAGTTTCTAGTACTAGAAAAGCAGAAAAATCAGAATATTGAAGAAGATGAATGAATTAACTGTCCACCAAGTAGTAACTGTCACTACATTTGTTCCAGAAACTGCTTTTCTGACATGGGAAATGGCTCTGGCCTTTTCACTCACAACGATGGGTGGGTGTGTCAACCACGTCAATTGTGTTACTTTACATGTTGAAGCATTGGTTAATCCTGACTGTCTCATCTTTACACTGTAATAACTACATACTTTCACAGTCAGGGGGTAGTGACAATCAGTCTGTTCCCAGGTGGTGGCAATGAATTTGCCACAAACTGACACTGTCTATAGTTTCAGTATGTCATGTGAGATGAAGAGTGAGTCATCAGTATGGGGAGATGGATCTTATGGACGTGGTCCTTGGCACTATGTCCTCAAAGAGGCTCAGAGTGTCTGCTTATGGTGTGGGTAAATCTGTGGTACTCCACCAAGCCCACATAGTCAACTGCTGTGCAGTTAGAAACCAATAAGGAGAGGTTGTCTGGACTCAGGAGTGGGGTTTTTTAGAAAGGGAATAGAGAAAGAAAGCCAATGCTGCCCAAGTCTTGCTTATAAGTCACCACCTGCTAGTTAGTAGACAACACTCTGGGGAGACTTAAAGGAGGCCACAGGATTTTCAGCTACAGTGCCGTGACATTTGTTAGCAAATGGGGCAGACGGTGAGAGAGCATCATTCATGAAGTCTGCGTTAGTTGGGACATAAGTGGGAAGGGCAGCTGCCCAGCCTTCTGCAATTATTAAAATTAATATGGAAAGAAGGGACAAGGGAGCGTACCCATTCTAGTTAGAGGGAGGACTTTCTGTGTTAAGCCACTGTCTCTGTGGGAAGGAGGAAGATAATGTGACATCACCTTATATCCTGTCAGGGTTTTCTGAGTTTTATCCTCATCATTTCTTAGCAGCAACTGCTTTTCTTCCTTCACTGAAACTTATTTTTCTTCCCCCACACTTCGCAGTGTGGTTCTGGACTTCCCTAAGCTCTGTCCATCTTTATGTACATACGGACTCATGGGAGGCCCAAAACTAACCTTCTGTGACCAAAACTCATGGCATTTGACACTGAGACTCTTCACCTGTAGCACAAGAATGAGACCAGCTCTGTTCCCACATGGGTGAATCAGTTCACGATGTGATCAGTGAGAAAGGCCTTGGACAGCAAAAACTCAATGCGCTTGTAGAAGCTCTTCTATTGTTAAAGGCCTTGCTGAAGATGAAGGAACTGCCAGATAGAAGCTGTGCCCCTCTGATCTTAGAACCACACAGAGACCCTGCTTCCCTCTGCCTGTGTCTTCAGAGTTCACCAGCTTGGCTCTGATGAGGCCAGACCAGGAGCTGTATTTTCCAGGAAGTGAAGTTTTTAATACAGTGTAACCAAAGGCCTCTCCACATCACATGAGCAACAGTCAAAGACAGATCTACGCTGAGAAATGTACCTACATTTTTGTCTCTTCCTTGAGTCTGAATTAATATGAATAAAGAGATTGCCATATTCAGTTTATTGGAAACAAATATTCAGAAATTTTGACATCACAGAAGCTTCATGGTAAATATAAAGCATTTTTAGATGAAATGTGGTCAAATTGCCTATTAAACTCCCATGTTTCTATCCATAGATTAGTGTTTTCCTTATTTGTCTCAGAGAATTGTCTTGTTACAGCCTACAGCAGTAAATGCAGAAACATGTAACTAGTCAGTGTAGAGAGTAAAGGACATCGGAGTGCTTAGCCCAAAGAGGGTCATCCACAACGTTCTCTCTGGGGCTAAAGGTCTATCTAGGAAGAAGGATGGACAGAATGGAGGGGACAGAGTATGATCAGGTATGTTGTAAAAAGACTTCTCTTAGGATGATATAGCCTTCGTTCAGTGAGCCCACTTCAGGTCTAGAGACCTGCACAAGAGTGAGCCTGTCAACATTTTATCAT
The DNA here is from genome assembly GCF_004664715.2 of Peromyscus leucopus. NCBI lineage: Eukaryota > Metazoa > Chordata > Mammalia > Rodentia > Cricetidae > Peromyscus > Peromyscus leucopus. The sequence continues at coordinate 74,370,956 of NC_051065.1, read as the reverse complement.
GGAAGAGGAAAGGGCTCATGAGGCCTAACTCTCCCTGAGGCACTATTGGCATTTAATGGTTGTTAGGGAAGGACAACACTTTCTTCAGTCATGTAGCCACAGGTTGGTTGGATGATCTAGTAAACAACTTTTCACCCAAGCTTATGTGAGCAACCCTAATCAAATGCAGTAGAATACACACATGCCATGAAAATAGGAGGGAACTTTCTGGGAAAAGAATGAGATGACAAGAGAAGAAACTGAGGATAACAGGAGGCAATAGGAGGTGATGAGTAAATTCATTATGTACATGATGACACTGTCAAAGAATGAAAAATAAATATAAATGTAAATTATAAATATAAATAAATATAAACTATAAAGCAACCCAGTAAAGGAGAAAATTTCAAATATAGTGTCAGTTTAAACTTTAAAGTATAATGTCCCAATCTAAATTGCTTGGCAAGGAGTAGTCAATCTTACTTGATGATGACTATGTGAAATAATTAAGAGCATCAAGGTGAGTTACTGCAAGACTAACAGACATCCCTCTAATCATTATATTCCTAATTTATGTCATATTTGAACACATTATTTAAGCATTTGCTCAATTCTAGTATGTTATTTATTTTAACACCTATAATCAAGGCTTGAAGTGAATGTTGATTTTCATTTTCAGTCACAAGATTTCATCTGATCCATCCAGTGGTATTTATAAAATAAGCACATTTTATAATAGAGGAATCTTAGATCCCATGAAGTTGGGTATTTTCATTTAATGAAGTGAGACCTGTACTCATTATTTTAATAATGTTATTATCAAATCCTAGGAAGACAGTATGATACATTTCCTGTCTCAGAAATATTTGTGCTATTTGGTTTAGGATTTAGTCATTTGTTCATCTCTAGGATAAATATATCATTAGAGAAGAGATAGAAATAGAATTTTGATACCAAAATACCAGAGAGAAAATAGGTTTAGAAATAAAACTATAGTATATTATGAATAATTAAGCTATTTTGTTTTCATAAGGACACCCTTGCAAATGTCTGCATAGACCCAGAGAGTTTCCTGCGTAGTCCGAGTGTTTGATGGTAGCAATGACCCTGGTTTCAGCCCATAACCTCCTGCTGGGGTCGTGGCCACACTTTCTGAGTCCTAGTCTTATAAAATCAAATGAGAAGATCAACTTACTTCTGAAAGCTCCGTCTATGTCTCCCTTGAGGAAGATCTATTAACATGAGTGTTTTCCACACATACATCTACTCAGCTCTGCAAAGCACAGATGCCCTGGGTTTTCTTGACTTACCAGAATGGTTGGTTGCTTGCTGGAAGTTTTCATTTACAGAGACACTAAAAAAGAAGCAGAAGCATTGTGAGCCCCAAACTGTGTGTAAATACATTAGTACCAAGTTGATTTTGTAATTAAACTGAACAGAAAATCAGACTTAGATTTCATTGAGAGGACTTTAAAAAGTGAACACACAGTCAGCTCCAAATAGGATTCTATTTTTGCACTTTTTAATTGACATATAGCTTTTGAAGGAACATAGTAATTCTTCAATAACCCAGTTAGTAGGAAAATCATACCTCTCCCACTGTGGTAACCCATAGCTGGGAGCCCATCCCAGGGAGGGTTAACCCACATTATTTTCATGGAGCTTTGCAAGAGAAATGTATAAGGTGCACACATGCTAAAATAAAAGCACCACTTACAAGAATCCAGAGTCCAGCCACTGCTGGATACTTTCCTGTTTGGAATTTTCTATAAATAAAAAAAAAAAAACACAGATCTGTTAGTCAAAGCACAATCAGCTACAATGACCCACTCTATCATCAGCCACACTCAGCAGCTCTGTTTCCTACATAGTTAGTCACATGTTCATGTAAGCATATTCATTTTCCCCCTAGAGGCACAACCTCCTGGTTTCCATAATCAGCCTCTTCCAAGAATGGATGTAAACTTGCCAAAAGTCTATAACTTAAGAAGAAAGGAACAAAATGTTAAGAACTAGCAAAATGAATCAATGAAGGGTGAGAGATGTTAGAATGACTATAAAATTACCTAGTGTGAATACAATGGGAAGAAAAGCATATGAGACTTTTGTTTCTCTCTTGTTGGTTCTAAATCACCACGGAACCTCTCCTTATTAAATCCCAACATTTACCTAAGGCAGCTAGCCAGCAATGTTTATTTGCAAGCAGCTCTCTGCCAGGTTAGAAACCAGATTTGCATTCATTCCAGGGACAAATTGCAGCAGAGTCCCAGGATTTCCAAAGGCAACCTGTGTTAAAAAGGCATCAGCCTTTTAAGGTGGATCTTTAGCACTGGCTCAAAAATAGGCAATGAAAAAGGAAAGAAGACAAGGGAGCAGCTCCTGACAGACATTTGCTCTAGTTCCTGCTGGCTACCACCTCATACCCTGGGCTCAGTCTGACTTTGTCTGTAAAATATTTGAATAATCTTCACATAAGTTATCAGGTGAACCAAAACAGCCCATAAGCCTGTGAGATTATGGGTAGTATTGATTTGTGGTGCCATGGGTGGAAAGAGTGGGAATGTTTTATTATTTATTACTCTGTATGTTAGTAAAATGATCATCAGTGCCTTATTCAAGCCAAAAAAACATTCAATGAAATGGTGTTCTGAAACAAGGTTCATTGGGAGCTGGGGAGATGGGTTTCAGGGCAAGTGCTTGATGAGCAAATAAAAGGAACTGCCTTTGGATCCCCAGCACCCACAAAAGATCAGGCCATGGCTGCACTCTAGGACAAGGATCCCTTGAGCTCACTAGCAGTCAGTCTAGCTGAATTGCACTGCCCCAGGTTCAGTGAAAGACAATCTCTTTATTTCTCTGTCTCTCTCACACACATATGCACAAAGGAGGAGAAAGAGGTGAGGGGGAGGAGGACTAGGAGGGGGAACATCATTAGGGAGAGGACCATGAGGGAGAGCACCAAGGGTATGAGGAGGGGAAGGAGGAAGGGGAGTGGGGGAGGGGAGGGAGAAGCTTTATAGTTCCAGCCTGGATGCATCTTCAGAATTTTGGGATTTAGCATGTGGGTGTTAGAGTGGAAAGGAAGCAGTGTTTATCCCTTCGCTGGTCTATTTGTGCTGAGGTCCATGGGGGGGGGTCAGATATGCCCATTTCATAGAACTGCTTGGCATCATGTCAGGAACACTTGTTTCTTTACTGCCAAGTTCAAATCCTTAGAAGTCACTTGCCCCCAACCAAAAGCCTCACATCTCTCACCACCCATGACAGGACATTTTCTAGATGCCTAGAAGGCCCCTCTTACCTTGCATGTGCATGGAGACCATTTCGCTTTCTTCTTCAGAGCCAGGAAGCAGCTGGCCATCCAGAGGTGTCCATGCCCTCTTGGTATGCCTTAGGATCTCTCTCTTGCTCTTTTCCAGGACTGCTACAGGAGTGTCAGAGCCTTGTAATTTCTCCATCATCATGAGGGTGATTCTGTGACCTGACTAAAACCACACAAGCAGACAAAGCAGCAACAATGAGGTTTGACTCAGCCAGAAGGAGGGTTCTAGAAGCAATGGAGCCATCTAAAGTCACCATCTCACTGAGACAGGCTCAGCTACTGAAGCGGTGTTCCTGCTGATTTGGGCAGAAGAGTTTCTTTGCTATGGAAAGTCAGACCAGGAATTAACTTGGCTTTGCTAGTCACAAGGCCACATTCACATTGATGGATTCAATGTTGTGTTCCGAGATATGAACAGAGAACAGAAAAATTGAACTTTGACAACAAACTTACCTTTATGTCATGCTAGTCTTTGAGCTTTGACCACATGATAGGTGTTAAAAAAACATGTAAAAGTTTTTATTCATTTTACAAAGTTCAGATTCAAACCCATCCTTTTTTACCTAAATTATTGTCATAACATATGTTTCAAGTAGCATTAAATCAGTGTTGTAGAATATTATCTTAAGATCCATTACATTTGTTTATGCCATGGAACACTTGTCTAATGATGCAAAGATGTGTTGCATTCTTTTATATTTCATTTGTTTAACTCAGTGAATCTGTGTTACTTTGCCTGTCTAAAATGCCTGATGGTCTAATAAAGAGCTGAGTAGCCAATAGCAAGACACATCAAAGGACAGATGGGGCTGGCAGGCAGAGAGAATAAATAGAAAGAGAAATCTGGGAGGAAAAGAAGAAAAGCAAGAGAACAAGGAGAGGAGGATGGTAGGGACCAGCCACACAGCCAATTACAAAGTAAGGGTGAAAATAAGATATACAGAAGTAAGAAAAGGAAAAAGCGTAGAGGCAAAAGGTAGATGGGATAATTTAAAGTTAAGAAAAGCTGCCAAGAAACAAGCCAAGCTAAGGCTGGGCATTTATAATTAAGAATAAGCTTCCATGTGTGATTTAATTGCGAACTGTGTGGTGGGCCCCACAAAAGACCAAAGACCGGAGAGCAAAAGAGTGAAAAGCAAAAACAAACAACAACAGATCAATCTTTAAATTCAGAGAAATGGCTGAAGAGCCAGGATTCAGCAGCATTCCTAGCACACTGGTATCAGTGCCTGATCACTAATCACATGGCATATAAACTGCTATTTCCGATGGGTGTGTGATAAAGGCAAACATTCAGGCTCACGGCAAATATCTCATTATTCTCTTTTAAGTCCAGGCAAGCACTCCAGATGCAATTGTCAGTAACATTGCCCTTACATGCTTTATACATTTAAATTGTGTCATAAGGTGAAGTACATTCACAAGTACAGTTGTAAATTTACTGTAAGAATGACTGACGCTTATGGTAACTATTACTTTTACATTCTAAATCTAAAGACCAAGAAATTTCAAAAAGTGACAAATAAGGACTCAAAGGTGAACATTCCATTCAGGAATGTTAACTTTAGGATACCCTGTGTAGCAAATTAAATAGAAATGATAACAATGCAAGGCACAAGTAATACAGATCAGATATTTCAGACTTCATGCAGTAGTTGTCTGGTATACTAGAATTGAGAACGCTGGAGAAAGTAGCTCCAGGGTCAGCATTAAAAGCATAGTTATTTGATTTCACATAGGTTTTGACTCTTTAAAATTTAAAGAAAAAGTCATCTTTGGCAGGACCTTGCATTCAGTGGGTATGAGGGAGGATCAGAGCATCAGCTTTGACAATGCAAAATTTCACAAGAAGCAAAATTCTAAACTTGTCCTCAAGGATATCCTGAGATATCCTTATATTCATTAGAGAAAGATGTGTTTCATGAGCCCTGCTGCCTCCTCTAGAAACCCCTGTTTCCAGGAACATTTGAAACCCAGGTCTGGCCAGTTTGACTTCACACTAGGAGGAAGCCTAAGCCTATATTATGTTGTTCCCAGAACCTGAAACATCCAGTGGTTTCTGTCCCCACATCCTTCTACTTTAATGGCCATGGCATTGATCCCTGCGTGTATAAAGAGACCCACTAATGTGGATGATTGTTTACATCATGTTTAAATTTTTAAAGGTGCAAAAATTTATGTGCCAGATCTTCACTTTGTACAAACAAAAAGCTAATATGTTGAAAAAAGAAAACACAAATGTACCAAAATGTTACCAAACTCTCAGAATGTTGAAGACCATCAAAAGGAACAAACAAGTGGTTCCATGGAGATTCTATTTGAGTTTTCTCTGGTTTGAACATCAACCCAACTGTTCCCTTTCATATCAGCCGGTAGCAATGCTAGGAAACGTGAAACTCTCATGCCGTGACAATCATCACAGGCTTTGCCAAGAGGGCTGTGTTACACAACCGTCTCCAGAGTAACACATGGGCCAGGACAAAGGGTCTTGGGAAAGGGAACTCCAGTTAGTTTGGGCAGCATTCTTGTTGCCTGTTTTGTTTGTTTAATTTTTGTTTTGCATTTATTTATTTATTTATTTGTTTGTTTATTTATTTATTTATTTGTGTGTGTGAAAGCCATGGAAAAGATAAGGAGTTCAGAGGTCTGGTCTATCCTTCCGCCACCTGAGTTCTGAGGCCTGAACTCAGGTCATCAGGCCTGGTAGCCAGTTGCCTCTACCCACTGAGCCACCTATCTCTCCCAATCCCACTCTTGATTCTTATGTGTTTAAAACAGCATATCTGACAGCTCGCAGAGCCCTGACTTTCACCTCAGTTTCTTTGCCTTCTGAACGTTGAAGGAATTCTCAAACTTTTCTTAGACCACATTCCTTCACATCTGGAATAGTTGTAAAATAACTACTTCATAGGGAAGATTAATAGGAAATCTATTCAAAACGCCTACATATTTGCTAGCTCTTCTTTCTATTTTTGTCTTTTTCTCATCACTATCCTGTCAAGGACTGCATTGCCAAGTGAAGGAAACAAATCACCAGTTGTTCTGGTTTTGGTGCTATCCTGGCTGATTTTATGTCCACTTGACACAAGCTGGAGTCATTTGGGAAGTGGAAACCTCAACTGAGAAAATGTCCCCATCAAACTGGCCTAAGGAAAAGCCTATGGGACATTATTTTAAATTAAGGATTGATGCAAGAGGGCCCAGCCCATTGTGGGTGATGCCATCCCTGGGCTAGTGGTCCTGGATTCTATAAGAAAGCAGGCTGAGCAAGTTATGAGGAGCAAGCCAGTAAACAGCACGCCTCCATGGCCTCAGCGTGAGCTCTTCCTCCAAGTTCCTGCTCTGTTTGAGTTTCTGCTCTGATTTCCTTTTATGATGAACTATGACACAGCAGTGGATGTGAAATTAAACCCTTACCTCCTCAAGCTTCTTTTGGTTATATTGTTTTATCACAGAAATAGAACCCCTAAATAAGACAATTTCCATTGCTGTGATAATATATCCTGACAAAAATGCACCTTAGGGGAAGAAAGGGCTTTATTTCACCTTACAGTTCTAGGATCTAGAGCATCATTGAGGAGCAGTTGATGTAAAAACTTGATCCACTGTCAAGATCAGGGAGAAACAAATGTGAAGACGATGCTTGCTTATATCCAGCTTCTTTCTGTCCTATAGGGAAATTGCTAACCAGGATGAGATGATCCCTCTATATCATAAAAAATAAAGAGAATCATCCTCACAACATGTTCACAGACAAATCTGATAAAGTGAGGCTCTCTTCTCAGACGTTCTAAGTTGTATAAAGTTTACTTTAAGACTAAACACTATACCAATAAATAAAAGAGTACTTTCGGTAGAAAACATATTTGACACTCTTAGTTTGTGGATGACCTATGTTGACTTGAAATCACTCAATCTGAATAACAAAAATATTTGGAAGTGGGAGGATACAGTATTTCTACAATTGTGGGAATGAAGAGTCCCTGGGGCATGCTAGAGGCTTTTTAGCAGAGTCTTGAAATTTCTTCAAATGTATACTTGATCTCATGGGTACAAGTCACAGTTTCTAGCCTTGATTACCTTTTCTTAACAGGCCCCGTGGGCAATAAAGTAACTTCATAAAGGAAGAACAACCCTGACACAGTCTGGGTCCATGGGGATCTCTTAAACCACCTCGAGTCCCTTCTCATACTCATTATCATAGCTGTTCTCTAGCCCTTCATAAGATCTCCACTATCACCCACACTTCCCTTCTCTCCTCTACTCTCCTCAGACACTGACTCCCGCAGCAGCAGCTCTTAGGAAAAAGTTACTTGAGACTAATCAGTGTCTGGTAGGACCTGCCTCTGTCCAACTGTGGCCTTGCTCACCGAAGTCTATAAAAGAAACTTCTAGGCTCATGCTCTCAAAAGATTATTGTTAAAACTCTCAAGATTACTCACTTCACTTCCCAAACCAAGACTCCAACTCTTGAGAAGCTGAAACTTTAAAAGAACCAGAGAATGTGCATTATCTCATTGTGCCCCCAAGTCTTACTCATGTGAGTGGTATCCCTTACCTCACCCAATCTTCTACCCTTCTTGGACTTTCCTAATCTCAAGGACTCACGTACTACTACCTACTGTCCCTGGCATGCCAACCTCATCACTGAATATCCTTCTGTCTCCCTTATCTAACTGAAACCCAGATGTGTTTTCCTTTGTCAGCCTCCTAAACCAGGACTGCCTGTCCTTCCTACCATATAATCTGAACTATATATTTGGGGGTGGTATAAATTTATTTTGTGCTCATCTTGCTGCTTTGTGGTCTTGCTTTCTCTGCATATGTCATCAGACTATGGAGTCCTAAATATTTACTGAATTCACTCTCACTACCAATACTAGAATGGCCTTCTTGTCATCTTTCTGGAAGATTTCATTATCAATATAGATGACCCTTGAACACTGGACTCATCAGTCCATTGTGTTTTCACTTTCAGTAGTCTTTCTCTCTACTCAATTCCCATGTTCATACTTTATTCATCATTAGAAAATGGCCTCCCAAATTCCAAGTCAAGCTTTTGCTGTTGCTTCTATTTCATTCGGAATTTCCTTGGACACCTTCTTTTTCCTTCTTGTTGGATCATTCTATTCGATTTTAAACATACTATAATATGATCCATCTTAAAATAATCCTCCATCTACCCTGCCAAATCTAAATTCAATTTCTCTTTGGTTTTATAGAACAGTGTTGATGATCCCCAAACCCAAATTTCCAAATCTTGTCCATCCTCTGAACTTCAGATCATGGTGTTCCCATTTACTTGACATGTCCACATGGATATTTGGAGAAAAACAGTATGTGTCACACTGAATTCTTCATTGTTTCCCTGATTTCATCTTACTCTTCTTTAGCATTCTGCGTCTCAACAAATTGCATCCCCTTAGCATACCTGCTCAGTCAATAACCTACAAGCCTTCCTCAATTCTTGTATTACTTCCTTCTTTCAACTTTAATCCTAAAACAGCCTTACCACATACCTCAAAACATCCATTTCCAGTGCTGACAACCTGACATAAACAGAATTTGCAGTCTCTTAGGTCTTGTAAGAGGACCCTGTCCACACACCATCCATATGTAACATTCCATATGTAACTGAGTATACTGTTAATACTTCATTTTCTGTACTTACCATTTTAGAATCTCTGGAAGCTGTACTTATCACTTCCTCTTAATAGGAACAAGTTTTTAATTGGGTTTTTAGTAACCGAATTTTCAGAATTTCTTCCTACTTAGTGTAAAGCATTCTTTTTCAAGTTTGTTTTCATCTTCCTTGATTCTAAATTTTGAGTGTCTATTCCTCAGTATTCAGTGTCCACTTCTCTCTTCTGTCTACAACCTTTTCCTATATGAATGTGTCTGTATTTATTTCACTGTTATCCATAGCTCACTGTAAATTGCTATTAAAATATTGGCTTTGCTTGATAAGTCTGTGTTTATCCCTCAATTTATCCTCCCTGTTTCTTAACCACCTTGACCATCTTGAGAGTTTCCCCAAGACAGATATCTTGGTTATTTTATCATATTGGCATAGGTAAGATACTAAATGTGTACTTGCAGAAGGAGCAGCTATGTAAATGAATGCCAGAAACAACTGAGCAATAGCAAAACATAGCTGATTGACATAGGGAAAGCTAGAAAAGATGTCCCTCCTACACCTTTGTCAGGAATGGTTCACAGCATCAAGAAGTAATGCATAACAGATATGAATTAGAAAAAATAATGTGATTATATATATATGTATATATATGTGTGTATATATATATATATACATGTAGATGCATATAAACAATATTCCTATCATAGTAAGGACTATCTAAAATATAGTCTAAAACTATTTGAATAGTTTCTTTTTACTTCTCCTATTAACCTCTCAACAGCTAATAAGCAAATGAAAGATTTTAATCCATCCACCAGGGAAATGAAAAGCATGTCGTTTCCAGTTTAATTAATCAACAAATAGCTGTCACTTGGCTGTATGACACTAGACATGTAGTTTCAAGTTTCTTGGAATGTAACTTCTTTTTACATAATAGGAAGGAATTGAATGAGATGAGATAATTCTGTAACTTCATTATTCTATTTCCATTTTCCACACAGACTATTTAATACGCGGCTAATGGTGCTCACACTGAAAATATTTTAAAATTATATTCAACAAAATTACATGAACAGGAAGAATAAGCCATTGTTCCTAGTACTCGTAAGTTTGGAAGATTCAAAATCTCAAGCAAAAAAGTCAAGCCAGGAATCCCCTTCTGCTCTTACTTCTTATCCAAGTCTCAAAGTCCCACAAACACTGGTAAAGAGTTCCAAATGATTCAGGAAAGTAGAGGCAGATCCTGGGGAAGAGTGTGTTCCATCAACACTCTGCTAAGAGGAACAGGCAGTCTGTGATGACTTATTCTGTGGGTGGCTTCCTCCCACCATGAAATATGTGAAGGTTGCTTACTCTTGCCATTTAGGAGCAAGCTGGATTTAAAGACAAGGCATTTGTGCCCCAGCCGGAACCTAATGTCAGACTCCCTAAACTTGGATTTAGCATCTTTTCATGGTGAAAATAAGCACAAGATTATTAGTTGAAAGACCACATACACTGCTTCCTGGAGACCTGCACAGCTTCAAGACTGATGACATCAGACCCGCTGACTCCCCACTGCCAGCACTGTTTTAGTCACTTCCCAACTTTCAAGCTTTTTTTCCCCTTCCTCAATGGCTGCCTTTACTTTTCTCTTGATTGCTCTGTTGTCTTCTCCACATTGCCTTTGTCTTTTTCTACCAAGAAGGAAAGAAAAGATGAGGGAACATCAGTGATGCTCATGTAGCTCATCTCCTATTCCACCATCTCTGCAATTTAAGTCCCTTCAAGTGCATCAGACTCTGAAAGAGGAGAACTAAGGTTCATCAGTGTGTTCTCCTCTCTAATCGTGGTGGCTACAAGTCATGCTATCACCCTTTGCTTTTCTGGACACTGTCTTGTTGTACTAAAATAGAGCTTGTTTTTGAGTACTTCTCTCCTCCAATGTCTCACAACAACTTATGCAAAACCCTATTACAGCACTCACCATCCTCAAGTGGAATAGTTCACCTCATGAATGCCTCTCCCATCACACAAATGAATTAACTGAGGGCAAAACCCATGAAATTCCTTCTGGATCCATGTAGTCCAGGATGCAAGTGATTGTAGATGATTAGTGATGGCTGTTTAATGAATGAAACAGTGATTTCATCTGACCTTGGATTCTGTGTTCTTAGTAAGTGGAAATTGTGACTTATTCATCTTTATAATGCCTATTATGTCAAACACTGCATCACATATCAGAAGTTATTCACAAAGTACATTGTAAAAGTAAGCCATTATAAGTAAATGAATTCAATAATGACATTTACCAATTTAATTCAATTAAATATTTGAGTGTCTACTGTGTACAAGAAAAAATTTAAGAAGCTTAGAGTTGATTGTGAGAAATTATACCAATTAACTACAGAGATGTAGGAGGATGTGCATCCTAACAGAAGCACAAAACCATTCTTCAAATGCTATGAGCAGAATCCTTTCATTTGTGAATACGTTAGTATTCTTAGAAAGGAGACATTTTGATTCTGGCCCCTAAAGGTTGAGAGACAAATAGAAAAACTTTCCAGAAACAGGCATTAAAATATTTTATCAACAATAGAATACATAGACTGTTAAAAAGTGGCTTGTTGTAGAATATTATTTTAAGATGTATTACATTTGTTTATATTGTAGAATAATGGTGCAAAGATGTGTTACATTCTTTTATGTTGCATTTGTTTAACTCTGTGAAGCTGTGTTACTTTGCCTGTTAAAATACCTGATTGGTCTAATAAAGAGCTGAAGGGCCAATAGCAAGGCAGGAGAAAGGATAGGAGGAGCTGGCAGGCAGAAAGAATAAAAAGGAGGGGCAAGAAGGAGAGGAGCAAGAAAAGGGGGAGAGGAGGACTCAAGGGCCAGCCACCCAGCTACACAGCAAGCCATGGAGTAAGAAGTAAAGGAAGGTATACAAAAATAGAGAAAGATAAAAGCCCAGAGACAAAAGGTAGATGGGTTAAACTAAGGCTCAGCATTTATAAGAAGAATAAGCCTCGTGTGTGATATATTTGTGAGCTGGGTGGCAGGCCCCCCAAAAGAGCGAAGAGTAAAAACAACCAACAATGGTAGCTTTGTGATTAATATATGCTCTTTAGTGTTAAATCAGATGCCATCTTATCTGGTGATAATTATGCTTAAGTGACCCTTCTGTTTGCCTCTATCACACTTCCTTCCCATGTATCTTTCCTGTTGTTTTTAAAATATGATGGTCAACTAGGAATTTCCAACCTAACATATAATCTCTACAAAAGGTATGCAAGTAGCATTGTACTTGGTGAGAAATTTCTAGCTGCCTCACTAAGACCAGAAACAAGGTAAATATTCCTCTTCCTACATCCTTTTCCAATATTGTACTATAAGTAAAATAGGTGGTTAGAACAAAACAGAATCAGAAACATTTACTATTGATCTTGAAGGAGGAAGGGACACTAGAACAGGCAATGGTTGCCTTTTCAACAAAGGACACTAGAATAATAAGACTCTGCATGCAAAACAATGAATCTGGTCACAGCTTTCACCATGCAGAGAAAAATGAAGTCAATATGAATCATAAGCCTAAATGTCACATGCAAAATAAAAAAATAGAGAAAAATGTCTAAATGACACTAACAGCATAGTTTAGGAGAGAAAGAAGTTATAAGCTAGGTATTGTTGAAAATATATAAGCTTTCTGTGTAAAAGACATTGTTAAGAGAAAGAAAACAAGACAGACCAGGAGAAAATACATGAAAAAGACATTATCTCATAAAAGACCATCATCAATGAGCAACACCTGTTGAACCCTTATAACTAAATGAGTAGACTAAAAAAGTGACCAAAAGACCTTAAGTGATACCTCTTTAGGATATCAGGGAAGAGACACAGATGATAAATACACATTGGAAAAGATGCTCCATACCATACCTTGTCAAGGAAATACAGACCAGGTACACATACATGTAGATGTAACCAACCGTCTTATTAAATAAGAAACAGAGAACCAATGCAAAGAAGAACTCCAAGAGATCAGAGCTAAGAGCCTTACCCATCCGCTGCAGCTAGCCTCTTCAGCCAAGAGAGACCTACTTCCTGTGTATCTTTATATAGACTTTCTGTTCTGCCTTCTCATTGGTTGCAAACCCAATCACATGACTGCCTCGTCACTGCCTGTTTGTACAGACCTCCAGATCTTCTATGGTTGGTATTGAGATTAAAGGTGTGTGTCTGTACAATGCTGGCTGTACCCTTGACCACACAGACTGCCTACCAAGTGCTGGGATTAAAGGCATATGCCACGAACACCCAGCTCTGCTATGGCTTGCTATTAGCTCTGATCCCCCAGGCAACTTTATTTATTAACATACAAATAAAATAAAATATCACCACACACACACACACACACACACACACACACACACACACACACACACCTATTAGAGTGGCCCAAACACTTCTGAACACTCATTTGACCTTGTATGGACATAGCTGTAGAGTATCACGAATATTTATTCACTGCAGGCAGGAGTAATAACTACTGTAACCACTTTGGAAGACAGTTTGGCCATTTCTTACACATGACCCAGCAATCACACTCATTTTGTTTACCAAGTAGAGTTGGAAGCTTATACCCATATAAAAACTTTCACATGGGTGTTTATGGTACCTTTATTCATAACTGACAAAACTTGGGAAAAAACAGGATGTTCTTCCCTCAAGAGGTTGTAGGTTTTTTGCGTTGTTTTGTTTTTTACTCTTTGGGCTCTTTTGTCTGGCTGTGTAGCTGGGTGGCTGGCCCCTGATGTCCTCCTCTCCTCCTTTTGCCCCTCGATCTTTTTTTCTTCCCAAATTTCTCCTATTTATTCTCTCTGTCTGCCAGCCCTGCCTATCTCTTCTCCTGCCTTGACATTGGCCATTAAGCTCTTTATTAGACCAATCAGGTATTTTTAGACAGGCAAAGTAACACAGCTTCACAGAGTCAAGCAAATGCAACATAAAAGAGTGCAACACATCTTTGTATCACACATCTTAAATTAATATTACAGGTGAATTGAGAAATAGGCTATGGTTTATCCCAATAATAGATACAAACTACCAAGCCATGAAGATATCAGGTAGCCATAAATGCATATGATTAAACAAAAACAAGTCTGCAAAGCCACATACTGCCTGAAAGTAAATGTATGGCTTTCTAGAAGGAGGAAAACTATGTATTCAGAAAAATAGCAATAAGCATTAAGGGTTAGGGCAGAAGAACAGTGAATAAAGAAAGCACAGAGGATATTCTAGTTTAGTGAAATGTCTCTGGGTAAAGCAATAATGTTTTATTAAGTGATGTTATGCATGTACTTATGCCCATAGAATGGACACAGGAACGTGAGTAATAATGCAAAGTGTGGACCTTGGGTGATGATGCTTTCTAAATGTGGTTTCTTAATTGCCACAATATGTTGTCCTTTTGAGGGATGTTGACAATGAGGAAAGCTATAAATAGAGGGATAGGGATGTATGTGAATTCTACCTTCTTCTATTCTTAGTTGTGTAGCTAAATCTGCTTTTAAAAATAAGGCATGTATATTAAATATTACATACAATAAAATATTCCATATACAGTATCTATTCAAGGAGAATTGTATCATATTTCAATCCCATAGTTGATGATTATGATGACACCAATGATAAGGGACACACAGAAAAGCAACAAAAACAAAACAAAACAACAGCAAAACCCTAAAAAAATGGCTGGTAATTAAAAAAGATAAAGAATTAAGCGTGCACTTGTGTCTAAATCCCTTTTCTACCTGTATTATTTGAAGAGGTATTCTTAATTCCTCCACCATCAATCTACCAACATCTTTCCTTTCTCATCTTGACCATAACCACTGAATCTCAAGGAACCAAGAGATGGGAGGAGATCTTACTCCTGGTAAATGATCATATAAGAGACTGTAAAGGCATCACCATGTTTTCCTTTAATGATTATATTCAGATACCAAAGCGTGCCCTAGAGAAAATGCCCACATGTAGAAATAGGTTGCTGGTATGTTGTTGAGGAGATGCCTGCAGGAAGACAGGAGATTTGAATAACCTTAAGGTGCTTTCCAACTTTTAAATTCTGACCTCAAAGTCCCCATCTCTCATTTTATAGAAGCAATCTTAAGTGTAGGCTTCCTTCTTACCCTGATTTATGACTGTGTTTTACCAGCTCAGCTACAGAGAAACTCATTAAAAGCAAAGGAAAGAGGACTGTCAAAATAAGTTCTAGTTACACCTGTTCTTCTAATTGAAATCCTTTTGCATTGCCCAGTATTTTCATAAATGGCCATTAGAAGCTTCTGCCACCCAATAACTCATGTCCCCATTCCCAATATTCCCGATGACCCATGTTTTAATCTTTAATCTCTAACAGGAAATCCAAAGCAGCTTTCCCTTACTGTTGTTGACTATGAATGGCAAAATAACAGAAATTGTTATAGATAGGAAACTAACTAAGGGTTTTGTAGGCCCCTTGGAAAGAGAAGCCAAAGAGTACTGACAGCACTGTTTGGGTCTATGTGACATGCATGGAAGATACAGCTGTTAGACAAGGTTTTGTCTGGAATAAGAGTCATGTGTATGAGAGAGAGACAGATTTGAAGAGGTGACGGCAGTGAGGGGGCGATGTAGATGTCCCTGCTGCCACCCAGGGCAAGTATCTGGCTCTGGGCTGCTGCCAAGGGCCATCACTTGGTCCATGACTCAGATGAAGGCAGAGAGGAGAGAGCCTGACAGAGTTGGCCCTGCCCCCCTCCAGCTGAAGCACTCAGGAGAGAGGGCCCTATACCTCACCTGGGCAGCACAATAGAGCTGACTCTGATGGTGTGAGAATGGGAGAGTAGGTCATGCCCCTCTCCTCTGCCATGTGGTAGTGTGGGCAAGAGAAAGATGTTCTCCCCTCACCCCTTGACAACAGCAGCAGGTGGGGGACCTCACCCAACCCCTCACCAGCTGCAGCACTCAGGGGAACAGGCCATCTGCCTCGCATGGGCAGCACAGTAGAGTTGACCCTGTAGACGGCGGTGTGGGTGAGCCAGCCCTGAGGGTGTGAGAGGGGCATAGCTGGTACCACCTCCCTCATCTGCAATGCGTTGGTGGGGAAAGATGTCTTCCCTTCTTGCCCCTATAGCCTCCAGCTGGCAAAGGAGCTGACCCCTGTACCAGGTGCTTTCCCTGTACTAGGGAAAGCTGGTCCTGCACCTCATCTGGGTAACACAGCAGAGCTGACCCTGTTGACAAGGGCACAGGTAAGCCAACCCTGAGAACACAAGTGTGGGAGACCTAATCCAACCCTTAACTGCCATATGGCAGTATGGGTGGAAGAGAGAGATGCCCCAACCCCTGTCCATCAACACCTGAGGCAGGTAGGAGAGCTAGCCCTGAGGTCAGAAGAGCAGGAGAGCTGTTCTTGCTCTCTATCAGCTGCAACATATGGGAGAGCAGGCCATGCACCTAGACTGAGTAGCACAATAGAGCCAACCAACCCTTTTGGCACCAGTGTGGGTGAGCATGAAAGAGCTGTCCTCATTACTCATCTGTCTCATGGCCACATGGGCTGGGGAAAGATATGCCCATGCCCCACCCGGGGCTGCCCATCAACACCTGAGGCAAGTGGGAGAGCTGGCTCTGAGGTCATAAGAGCAGGAGAACTGTTCCTGCCCCTCATCAGCTGAGCACTCTGGAGACCCCAACCTAATCAGAGGACATGAAATTGGGAGAAAGGGCCCTGCCCCTTGCTCATCAGTGCAAAGGGTGAATTAGCCAGGGCAATGCTGGAGAGTTCACCATGGTGGTGAAGACACCGGAGAGCTGGTGGGCTGACCCAACCCTGCAACTACCCAGGCCTAGAACTAGGGTTATGTGTTCGTCCACCTCAACATCCACCCCATCTGTGATCTTCTGGGGCACAGGGGTGGGGTGGAGGTTGGTCCTGTGAACCCAGGGCTGCAGGATCTCTATGACACAGAGCAGCAATGGGACATCCAGGAAAAGTCTGAGTGAGAGCCCAGTGTTGATGGTGCAGCAAAGACCAGTGGCCTCAAACCAGACAAATGATTCTTTGGGATGAATGTCTGCATGCAAAAATGTGTCGATAAAGGGGTTTACTGTGTGACTCACTGTATCACATTGCAGCTTCCATGAGGAGATTCTCTCTTTCTTCTCCCCATTCACTCCCCTACCCTCAACTTCTTCTCTTAAATTTTATTTTGTTTTATTGGGGGGGGTGAGATTGGAAGAAATGATGTGGAGACATGATGTGAAAGACATAAAGACTAAATAAAATGAAAGTTAGAAAAATTTAAGGCTAGCTATTGGAAAAATGAAGATTATATTTGCTTATTTCAGCCACTTGAAGACAAAAACTAAAATGATGAAATGTCAACAGTTAAAAACAACAATCAATGTACAGTGGAGTCAGAAAGAACAGTTAAAGAGACAGGAAATGCAAGCTGGGGTCATGTAGGCCTTATATATCTGTGAAAACACTACAAATATGTTACATTTACATAGGAAATGGTAGACAAACTCTAATGGAATGTTCTTAAAGTACAGCTGGTGGTACTTAGAGGAGAAAGATTTATGAAAAAAAAGAACAAGAGAGGCAGGCTAAAATGAAGAAAGATGTACCCTTGGAGAAATACTTTTAAAATACAGCTATATCAATATTAATTTAAAACAAAATTGAACTCCAGGTAAAAGGTATTAACTTGACAGATAAGCATCTCACCTTGTAAGATATAATTATGTGTTGCATAGCAACAGAGAGAATCTTAGAAAGCTTTATTAGGTGGCTTTTGCCTAGGTATGAGCAGCATAGAGCATACACATGCAAACTATGACAGCCATGACATCAGTACTGTGTCATTTTATGGGTCACTGGCATATATTCTCACCATTAGGCCAACATGTCATTGTATAACATGTGACTGTGTTCGTTTTACAGAGAGATAAATTATAGACATTTGTACCTAGTATATATCTTCTGAAAAAGTAAAACAAGACAGAAGAGGTGATTAAAGTAGAAATTGGGACTGCAATTCATGCTAAAAACTTCATATACATACACACACACTCATAAAAAGTAAAAGCTAAAATGGACTCAGAAGGAAACTCAAGGACAATTGTACTCGAGTTTGAGAAAAAGAAGTCTAATCCCAACAGAGTAGAGATAAAGGCGCTCTGAGCAGTTACTGGGAGTACATGGAAAAGGGAAGGGAAAGGCGGCCGTGATTTTGAGTTAATGATCAAGAAAGGCAGTCAACCCAGCCCTTTACTTGCCTTCTCCCTGAGTAGCATTCCCTATCAAGAGAATGAACATCAATACCTCCCCCCATGGCATATTATCAGTAAGCTATCATGTACCAGTCCAGAATTAATCTAAAATTATGAAGAAGTGTCAGGTTAATGTTTAAAACAAACTATTTAGTAAATTATCTTGGAACAGGAAGATATTCATTTGGGAAACAATAACTATTTAAATCCCTACTCCATACAGCTGGCCAAAATAAATTAGAGGTGAAATCATAAGGTAAGAGGTGACAGACAGATGAGCAAAACTATGAGAAACACAAGAAAGTATTTCTATAACTTAGGGTAGAAAAGTTCTGTTTAATCAAGATAAAAATGAAAAACCGTTTAGAGCAAAAGATGGCTATACCAAGATATGAATGTTTATGAATAGCAGGATGCTATGTGTGACAAGGAAGGCAACAGCAAAGAAGATGCATAAAATACAAAGATAATCAACCAGAGTAGAGGCCGGCAGGATGGATATGGACACAAACATCAGGGGCTGCCACTGTTTCTGCTTTGTGGATGTTTTCTATGCAAGTTAAAAGATCAATTCTCCCAGAACCCCAGAAGTTTGGATCTGCTGTAGTTTCTGCTATAATTCAAAGCCCCAAGGAAAGACTCCCCACATTGCCCTAAGTAGGAGGCTGTGCTGGAGAGTTTTGTTTTACCTTGACATATGCTAAAGTCATCCGAGAGGAGAAAAACCTCAATTAAGAAAATACCTCCAAAAGGTTGGGCTGTAGACAAGCCTGTAGGACATTTTCTTAATTAGTGATTGATATGGGAGGGTACAGTCCATTTTGGGAGGGAGCTGTGCCTAGACTGGTGGTCCTGGGTTCTAGAAGAAAGCAGGCTGAGCAAGTCATAAAGAGCAAGCCAGTAAGCAGCTCTCCTCCATGACCTCTGCAACAGCTTCTCCCTCCAGGTTCCTGTCCTTTCTGAGTTCCTGTCCTGACTTTCTTCAGTGATGAACAGGGTGATGTGGAAGTGTAAGCCAGATAAACTTTTTCCTTCGGAAGTTGCTTTGGTCATGGTGTTTTATCATAACTGTAGTAACAGTAACTAAGACAGAGGCTATGACTGTGGAAGGCTCAAGAGAGTCTTGCAGTCTCCCTGGGCTCAGACATGCAGAATCTGTTGGAAGACTCTTGATGGGGCAGGACAAATAAGAGAAAATGTCTCAAACTTTTCAAGGCACGTGTTGAGTAAGAGGCAGACGCCAGCCATATCCAGGTAAAGAGGCCCGAGAAATATCTCTGCTAATGAATAAAGGATGTTCCAGACTGGAAATGAAAATATGACAGGCCACATAAACATCTCAAGTCCAAGTTTGGCTGAAGGAGGATTCACAACCTCTGCCCCAACCATCCAAAGCCAGTGGAGCTGAAACCAGAAGTAACAGCAAATCCTTAGTAGAGGAGGCAAACAGTACAACTCCTCATGGGCAGAGCAAATGGGAAGATTATCAGAGACTACAATAATTATAAGAAATATACTGAAGTTCCCCTTTTCATGTATGTTTTCCTTAAAGAAGCCAATTCCTAACTTCCATTGGAAAGCCTAATGGATAATACCCACAAACGTAGTCCACAGTCTCTCTCAGTCTCTCTCTCTCTCTCTCTCTCTCTCTCTCTCTCTCTCTCTCTCTCTCTCTCTCTCCCTCCCTCCCTCCACCTCCTTCCCTCAGTCCTTCCCTCTCCCCCTCTCTTTCCCCATTTTTCCCTCTCCCTTTCCCTTCCCCTCCTCCCCCTTTTCCCTCCCTTCCCCCCATCTCTCCCCTCTCCATCTCTCTCTATATTTCTCATTATTCCTGGGTTTATTTCTCCCTCTCTCCAGCTTCAACAGTTGGGTGAACTTCCTGTAACCTCCAGACATACCTCCTGAATGTCTCCCATGATCAAGTCCCAGAAATGTTGGGATGTCTATGGGAGACATATAGGAAGTATTCTATATTGGCAAACTAGATGCTAATTTTCTATGTATTATTTTATTATTTTTAAATATTTATCAACTTGTTTGGGTTAGTTTCACAATACACCTGGGACAACCTACTGACTAGTGAACTCAGTAGAATTCCCATTGTGCTTAAACCTTGTTCTGATATTTTGGGCAGCGTTTCCTAAGTTTTTTTGGATACACAAAACATATCTGTGCCCCACTCCCTTGGGCTCTTTAGAGTCCTAGAGGAGGTTGTTCTAAGGGGTGACTAGCCACACTGGGCAGCCAGGAGATGAGTGCAGGGAGTAGAGCACTCTAGCAGACGTACGTGCTTAACATCACGATCATTTGGAAACTGTTAAAAGGGAAGTATGCATGTCAACTGAGTGAGGCGAGAATCATTGAACTCTGAACTCTTCTGATCGCTTCGAGGTTTGCTTCCCATCATAATGTCAGAATTCCAATATGAAATCTTTCCCTGCATGTGGTACTAAGGCAATGATAAATGGGAGATTTTGCAGTAAAAATTTCATAATGAGATGTTTATGTTTGTTTATTCCCTCACAGCCTTCTTCAGTTCCTATCTTTTTTTAATCA
The DNA here is from genome assembly GCF_004664715.2 of Peromyscus leucopus. Lineage (NCBI taxonomy): Eukaryota > Metazoa > Chordata > Mammalia > Rodentia > Cricetidae > Peromyscus > Peromyscus leucopus. The sequence goes on along the minus strand of NC_051065.1, from coordinate 74,350,161 downwards.
AGTTGCCTGGTTCAGCAACTAAATGTCGTCAGTTACATTTGAAGTTCCGGTGGAAAACAAATAATCAAAATCCAAAGCACACAGTTTATAGCACTAGTGTGGCCAATGAATTATTTGGGACAGACTTCAACAAGTCAAACAATCAAATAAAAGTTGTAAATCTAAGAGTCAAATGTAGCTAAGACTCCTTCATTTTATCTGGTAAACCTGTCTTGAAGGAACAGTCTCTCCTCTGTCAAGATTTTCACTTCCATAGCATGCTGTGTGCACATGCCCATGCATGTATAGAACACACACACACACACACACACACACACACACATCCCACATGGCTCTAGTACATTAAATTCACTCTTCATGTTTAATGAATTCATTGATTAGTTAAAAATGAAAATAATCAGTGGGAAAAAAAGACACAAAGACCCCAAAAAGCAAAGAAGAGTTATCAAAGGAAGACAGCGTCATTTCTTAATCACTCCTGAATACACTTCTGGAAACAGTATTGAGTCCTTAATACAACCTGATGAGTTTGAGCCTAGAGCCTAGAGCATTAGACCTTTCCATGTTAGTAGTGGCCACCCAGGCAGTAGGGCATGAAGGCATGCAGGCCAGGATCCATGACAAATGGACCACATTACCTACTGCTAAGAGCTTTCTTCCTGGGAGCCACCCTGTTCCACAGCTGCAGGTAAGGACTCTCAGAACAAACTCCAGCTTCCCTCTCATTCCAGCAGAAAGGAAATGAGAGGAGAGCTCCACCATCTCCCCACGGGCTGGGATAACATGGACTGTGAGACTTACTTCAGCAGATAAAAGAGGCTCAGCAGAGAAGCAGGAGTGGAGCTTGCTGTAGTTGCTCTGAGAATGGGGAGGTCTTGGTACTTTCTGTTTTCTGTCTTCACCATCACTAAGATGGAAAAATCCTGGTGACCAAAGTGACCCCGGTTTCTATCTGCTCCTATTTAAAAGCAGATCATTATGAAAGCCCAGAATGATCTGCTTGCCAAAAGTCATTGTCAAGTTCAAGATGAAAACCCACTATGATTCATTCCCTATCCCTTCCTCTCTACAAGAAAGAAAAACAGCAGAAAATACAAATGACTGGAGTTATTAGTCACAAATCCTGGGCTGTGAGGAAGAGTGTGGGAAATGATACAATGGGTCTGTTGTCTTTTTATTTCTATGAAACTGCCTGTTCCTTCAATGCCCTTTGACACGTTGGCTGTGGCACCTGGTCTGAATGCAGTGCTGGACAACACTTTCCTGAGGAAGGCAAGCAACTTGTCTTCATTTGGTTACCATGGTTATGGTACTGCCTGTTACCAATCCAGTGATTTGCATTGCAAACCATCACTGGAAACAAGGACAGTGGGACTTGGTATTCAGGTCTGAGAGATTCAATACACAGAAACATCAACTGGAAAGTTCCAACAGAATTAAGTATAAACACACACACTGCTCCAGTTCTGAAAAAGTGACCTAACTAAGAGGCCATCCCAAGGGCTCCTACTGTCCATAGCACTTCAGTGTGTGTGAGATGCACTTAAGTAAGTTGAGGCGTTAACTGTCTAAAGGAAGAGATAAAGAAGTAAATCCAAAATAGTAATATAGTTGCTTAGAGTGTGAGGACACTGCCCAATTGGAAGTCTGCATGAAGCAGCCTGGGAATTCCATTTTCTAATGTTTGTCCTGAAAAGGAACAGGAGTCAGACAGGATGTGGCAGGAAGGGGTAAGATCTAAAATCAGATTCTCTCCAGTTCCTAGGAGTCCAGGGAAAGGTTTGAAACAGCAAGCCTGGCAGTAATGCCACACATTGAGAATTTTGGTTCAGTAGTCCCCAAACCATAGTGTGCACAGAAAGTCCTAATTCTTTGTAGCCTGGAATGGGATTAACAGCATGAATTGGCCAGGTCTTTAAATCCACTCTAGCTAGCCCCATGACATTTCAAAACCCTTGTTTCTAGCTGTGTGCTTCTTCTCCTGGAGGGGTTCTCACCTGTGTCTTGACATTGTTCTTTTATGTCCACACCCTTGCCTCACAGGACACAGTTACATAATATCATGATTGAGCTGGGGAGCTGTGCTACTGGTCCCACTGCCACCTGGGAAAACCCTTCTGCTGAGGTCATTGGGATGGTGATAAGGGCTGAGCAGTGGTTAGTGCTCAAGACAGATCCTGGGCTGGGAGAAAAATTCACTTCCCTATCACCTTCATCAGATGAAATTCTTTACAAAGACAAATTAAAGTGATGAGTGATTCTTCTTTTTCACAGAATGAGATCAAAAGAGCTTCAGAATAACCTGTTCCCATTTCAATGGAAAATACAGCCATGAGATGACAGTTACTACTGTCATTTATTGATCACTTGTGCCAAGACGCACACCAGAAGCTTATGTCATTATCTTATTTGATTGGTGAAAGTTACTGCTGCATAATTTTATAGATGAAGAAACTGAGGGTCCCATATGCTAAACAGTTTATCCCCAGTCACTCTGTGAGTTGTGGCCAAGCATACCTGACCCAAATCTGTTCTCATTTGCTTTCTATTGATATGATAAAGACTGACCAAAAGTAGCTTGGGAAGAAAGAGTTTATTGGCTTACACTTCTGTACCATAGTCCATCATTGAGGGACATCAGACAGGAACTCAAGATAAGAACCTGGAGGCAGGAACTGAAGCAGAAACCATGGAGTAATGCATCCTACTGGCTCTCTCCCTTTGGCTTGCTCACATTGTTTTCTTGTAGCACCCAGGACTTACTTGCCATGGGTTGGCACTGCCCAAAGTGGGCTAGACCCTTCTACATCAATCATTAATCAAGAAAAAGCCCCCTTTGATATTCCCACAGGCCAATCTGATGGGGGCAATCCCTCAATTGAGGTTCCCTCATCCTAGGGACTCTATTTTGTGTCATGTTGATAAAAACTAACCACATAAGCACAGTCTATTGAACTCCCAAATGCATAGTCAGAATCCAAATCTAGAGTGTGACAATAGCTGTAATACAGGAAAATCTATTGCTCAATAAATATGAGGATATTTCCATTTTCCAAAAAATTTAAACAGGAATGACATCTAGGTAGGTCCTGGAGTTTTACATAAATCAATAGGGTTGGAGGAATGTGTTCCTTCCCTCCTTTTTCATGCAAATAGATGAAAACTTAAAATGATTTTAACAGTCCCAGTGAGCCAGAAACTTACTTGAAAACACAATCTCCGTGGACAATACAATTAAACAATGATTGGAACTGATTTATTGGTTAGCAAGCCACAAAAATAAAAGGAAGGCAATTTCTTTCTAACTAATCTTTAGAAGATAATATGGTAAATCTAGCTGCTAAGTGCCCATCATGAGACTGACTGGTCCCAAATAGCTCTGTGTTCCAGTAGATGGACTTGAAGATGATGTTTCATTTTAAGAAGACATTTAACAATGCTGTATATTGTTCTCCTTAGATTGTGATTTGACACTTCATGCCTGCTCAGTAAATATTTTGTATTTATTCTCATCACAATAAGCTTTATAGTCAATTCAATTTTTTATAGTAAATCAAATGCTGCCTCCAGCAGAAGTGGGGAATAACTTCTTCATTCTTCATTTGACAATCCCAGAGCACTTACTACCTTGTGCCTGCTGTTATACCATTTAGCCTCAACTGGAACTGGTTTTCCCTCAAGAGGACTTTTGCCAGTGGCTGGAGAGCATTTTATTGTCACAATTGGAAGAATGATATTATCAGTGTCTAGAGGACAGAGGCAATGCACAGCAGAATGGTCCACGTAGACCTTCTGCACTGAACATCAAACACTCTGGGTTGAGCAGCACTGAAGACAAGGCATGAGCCAGACCTTGAGTGGCAGTCTAGACAAAACAAGACACAGGCATCTCAGGACTTAGAGTCATAGAGTTTAGCTCCAGTTCAGGCTCTGTCTAGCTGTGAGAGCTGAAGCAGGTCATAGTGTGAGCTGCAAACTCACTACTGAGCAGATATGCTTTTATTGATGTCCCCAACATAAAATTATTTTAAGGATCAAAGCAATAACACATGAAGAATTGCTTCTAAGCTTGATGTAATCATTTTATGTAGTGTTAGACATATGATGATGCTTCTAAGCTTGGTACAATCATTTTATGTAGTGTTAGACATATGATGATCATGACAATAGTAATTATGCAATGAATATGGGTGCATAGTTATAGAGTTTGTTGAAGAATCTGGCTTTTAAATCTAAACCTGAATATTATTCACTTTTATTTCATCTCTATATGGTTTATAAAGTAGCATCTATGGGCTAGCACTCTTAAAGGAGCTATGGGTATGAAAAATAATAGATACTTCCTGCATTAAGGCTCTTCTTGAGGAATGGAGATAAAGTCATAAACAAATAGTTATAATAGTATGTAAAAGAAGCTAACAGGATATAGGCATAAAATGTTTTCAAAGCAAGTTGATTCAAGACATAAACAAAATTTATAGGCTGCATTATAACTAGCAACAAAAATTATTTCCTTTCTACCTTGCTACATTGATCCCCAAAGGGAAAAATACACATCCTTGTGACTTCAATTAAACACTCAGCAAAACAGATGAAAGGCAGTAAGAAAACTGAAATTGCTTTTTAACAATGGATTTGTTAAATCTTGCCTTATAGTTAAAGAACAAAACAAACAACATTCTAACCTTCAGCCCTGGAATGGAAACACTAGCCACAACTGAAAGTATGATCATGTTCAGATATTGTTTGTCACTGTAAATAAGGCATAAAATATCTCTGAGTGTAAATGAGTGTTTCAGGGAATGTTTTCTAGAACACTTCAGTCACCTGGACAACATACTCATTTACTTGGCTCATAGAAAACAGTTGCTCAATGAAAGTATGATAGATGGGATTAGATTGACTTCACATGGTTCTATAGGAAGTGGGTACTAATTCCGCCCTCTTTACGATCAAACCCTCATGTCTGGTTGAAAAGCCCACTACCAAAAGTCCAGGGACATATCACATGGACAGAACGAGTATCTATAACTTCTAACACTTGGTCTTTGGTATGCAGCAGTATCAGGGTCATTGAATATCTGCTTCCATCCTGGCATGCTTCCTGCCCTGGTGTACTTCCTGCATTGGTGTACTTCCTGTACTGCCTTTTGTCTTACTTCTTCCATGAATTCCCTGAGCTAGAGTATATTCAGGTTGACTAATTCTGTGGATCTTTGGCATTTTGATCCAAAGGGCTCTTCTGAGGTTCCAGAAGGACCAACAACCTTACAACTAACACCTATGCCAACAAACCCCACATAATTAGTAGGCCAAACAAGACATGGTATATTATCATCCCAGCATTTGGGAGGCTGAGGCAGAAGACTCTCAAATTTGAGGTTAGCCTAAGATACATATCCTGCCTATGATAGTTAACCTTGATTGTCAACTTGATACACCTCGGAAGAAGAAACTTTAATTAAGGAATTGCCTCCATCAGACTGGCATATGGGGATGTCTATGAGGGTATTTTCTTGACTACTAATTGATCTAGGAGGTATCAACTCACTGGGTTCAGCACCATCCCTAGGTGGTAGGATTGGGATATATATTTGTGCACACACACAAGCTGATTAGATAGAGAGACGACTCAGTGGTTAAGAGTACATGCTGCTCTTGTAGAGGACCCAGGACTAGTTACCAGCATCCACATGACAGCTTACAACTGTCTGTAACTCCAATTACAGTGGATCCAGGACCTTTTTCTGATCTTTACAGGCACCAAGAATGCATGTGGTACATTTACATACATGCAAGCAAAACATCATACACATAAAATAAAAATAAATGTCTTTAAAACAAAGCAAATCAAGCAAGCTAGAGGAAGCAAGCCAGTAAGCCACATTCCCCCAAGGAAGGCCTCTGCTTCAGTTCCAGACACTGAGTTCTTGCCCTGACTTCCTTCAGGTATGGATTGTGACCTGGATTTGTAAAATGAAATTAACCCTTTTTCCCCCAAGTTGCCTTTGGTCATGGTCTTTATCAGAGCAACAACAAAACTAGAATGTTATCCAAAAATAAATCATAAACACCTAAGTAAACAAATAAGGTTTCTTAAATCCTAATGAAGAATAGCTTGCGAGTGGATTTTCCAGATTAACCCTAAATGTGAACCTGGCCCAAAGCACTGAAGGTTCCTTATGGACTACCATTCAACCATTTGGGGCACCTTTACTGTAGTAGCCAGTTTTTAAGGGAGCCAGCTAGACATGTCTTTATGTGACATCTCTCTTTTGCCAGCATGTCAAAAGAATCAATTAGATTAATCTGAAACGAAGAACAAAGCCTTGTGGTCTTTCCCAGGCATCAACCTCCCGGCCAAACCTATGCATTTCAATTCTGTGAGCAGGAGTCAATGTGTCAGAATTTCTCCTGATTACTGGAACCAGTCTGCTTCCTCTGAAGCCTTCCACAGCCTCAAGTAACAGAGTGTGAATGGCAAAGGGGAAGAACTAAACGTGAGCATCGAGAGAGTGCAAGGTGCTTTGCTGAGTGCTTTAAAGACAACATTTCACTTTAAACTTCTATTACCCCTAACTCTCCAAGACTTTCCATAGATAAGTAAGTTACATATTTAAATTAAAAGTGGTTCCCTATACAATGTAGGTGGCAGGATTTAAACACAAATGTTTTTCAGCTCCTAACTTCTTGTTTTTCTACTACGAAATTTCCCAGCAAAAGTGGTTTTAGTTAGGGTTTCTATTGCTGTGATAAGACACTATTACCAAAATCAATTTGGGGAGGAAAGGGTTTATTTGGTTAAACTTTCCACATTATAGTTCATCATCAAAGTGAATCAGGGCAGGAATTCAAGGCAGGAGCCTGGAGGCAGGAACTGAAGCAGAGACCATGAATGAATACTGCTTACTGGTTTGTTCCCATGGCCCACTCAGCTGCCTTTTTGATAACACCCAGGGGCTGCCAGTCTAAGGATGGTACCACCATGAGTGAGCTTAGCCTTCCTACATCAATCATCAAATTAAGAAGATGCACCAGAAGCTTGCCCACAGGATACATCTTCCAAGGACAACCCATGGCCTCCTGTCACTTCCTGTCAGGAGCTGTTTCACTCATTGTGCGAGTTACAGATAAAATGAGAAATCTGAACTGGCATCTCTAGCGCTCTTTCTGGATCTAAGATTCAAGATTCTCTGCTTGTATTGATGAACTGGGCAAAGTTTCACAAATGGGAACCTCTGGGAGATCTTGTGCCTTGTCCAACTTCTTTCACATCTCCTGGATGGTGATGAAAAATTTAGATTCAGGAAATGTATGCTCTGTGGGAATAGGTTCAGGAAGCCTTTTCCATAGTTCTAAATAATTGATTATGTGCAGTTAAATCTGCCCTTGCTGTTTTACAAAGGCTTAAACAAACAAGAACAGCTCAAACATAGATTAAATGCGAGCATAACTGTGCCCTTTACCCTGGTGCAACTGTTCTGGCATTCTCTACACAGTGCAGAAAGCGTCCAGTGTAGTGTGCAAAATACTGACTGTCTGTAACTACAGCATCTTACTGTTTCTGTGAACCCTAAAATGAAGGAGGAATAGCAGGAGAGCCCAGTTTTTGATCCATGCATCTCAAACCCCATATAATGACCCGATTCTTCTGTGTCTCACTCAGCAACTTACTTCAGCCATTCTACCCCTGTTTGCAACCTCAAGCTCACCTATAAGTCTATTTCCATTTGTATTCACTTACTGTTGCTGAGATAAAAAATTAAGACAAGTTTAATTGCTTAAGAAAACATGAAATTATTTCACAGTTACAGAAGTCAGAACAAATTAGCATTCTGAGCTAAATCAATGCCTCAGAATGACTTTGTGGTAATTTGAATAAGAATGGTTCCAATCGGCTCATATATTTGAATGTTGAGACACTGGGGAGTAGAACCCTTGAACAGAATTAGAAGGATTAAGAGGTGTGACCGCATTGGAAGAAATGGATCACTCTGGGGTAGGGTGTGTGGGGGGGTGGCTTTGAAGTTTCAAAAGCTCATGCCAAGCCTAGAGTAGTCTCATCTATCTATCTATCTATCTATCTATCTATCTATCTATCTATCTATCTATATTTTTCTACTCTATCTCTCCAGAAGTAGCTCTCATCTACTACTCCAGCATCTGCTTACATGCTGCTTTATTTCCATCCATGATGATCATGGACTTGTAAGCAAGCCCCCAGTTAAATGTTTTCCTTTATAAGAATTGTTCTGGTCATGGTGTCTCTTCACAGCAATAGACCACTGACTAAGGCAGGTTGCATTCTTTGTTAGAAGCTGGAGAGAAATGCAGTTCCTTTTCTTTTCCAGTGTTGAGAAGCTGCCCACAACCAAAACCTGAAGAATAGCATCTTGAAGTTTTTCTCAGGCTATGATGTTAGTCTTGATTGCCAACTTGATGAGATTTAGAATCACTTAGGAGATACAACTTTAGATATGTCTGTGGGAGCATTTCTAGAAAGGAAAGGAAAGGAAAATATCTGTTCTCAAAGTTGGTGTCACCGTCCATTTACCAGCCCAGATATGAAAAGGTCTGAGTAAAGAACAACTCGTACCTCCCTGCCTTTGCTTCTCTACCTGCATTAGATGCTAACTTCTTCAGCCTTCTAGTCTGGATGTTCTTGCCTTTCAGTACTGGATTGTGATTGCTGAGACATCCTGCTTCATAAACTGAGAAGCTACTGGGTTACCTCCTTCCCCAGCATGAGGATATCCATTGCTGGCCTTTCAGCTCCTACATGAATCTCTCTCTCTCTCTCTCTCTCTCTCTCTCTCTCTCTCTCTCTCTCTCTCTCTCTCTCTCTCTCTCTCTCTCTCTCAAGAAAATGCCTTTATAAGATTGGGCTGTACAAAAACCTACAGGACATTTTCTTAACTAGGGATTGATGGGGAATGGCCCAGCTCACTGTGGGTGATACCACACCTAGGCTGATGGTCCTGGGTTCTATAAGAAAGCAGGTTGAGCAAGCCACAAAGAGCAAGTCAGTAAGCAACACTCCTCCATGACCTCTGCATCAACTCCTGCCTCCAGGTTCCTGCCCTGACTTCCTTTGATGGTGACCTGTGATATGCAAGTGTGAACCAAAGAAACCTTTTCCTTTCCAGCTACTTTTGATCATGGTGCTTAGTCACAGCAGCACCACTAGTTGCACAGTTACCTCTGGGTTAGGTAACTTGGGTGCTAGACACCTTTTCCACAAGTCACCATTTTATTAGCTACATGTGTAAACAGACATGCAAGGCTCTAATCATGGATATCTGAAAACATGAAGCTCTCAGGCAAATTTTGTTATTTCCCTCAATTGCATAAACTTCAATGAGACAGACTTAGATTCAAATCTTGGCCTCATCTACTATTTCCTGTGCCCCTTAAAGAAAGCTGCTTCTTTTCAAGGCATACCATCTTGGATACAGCTTTAACTTTCTGTCCCCTTTATAAGACACCTCACCACCCCTGAGATCCCTGCGTGAGATCTGAACCATCTGAGATGTGTTACAGTCACAACTGAATTTCATAGAAAATTAAATACGAAAACAAGGAAGAGCGTACTCACTGAGTATACTTTGGGTAGCTTTTCCAAAGGAGTGTCCATATATTATGTACTATAGCAATTTTTTCTCTGAAAATATTTTAAGTTTGATACTTCCCAGAATCAATCTCTCTCTCTCTCTCTCTCTCTCTCTCTCTCTCTCTCAAAATAGTACCTAAATTTCTCCAATATGATGTTCAGGTGAAGGAATATTATGATCATTAAAATGGATGGAATATTATGAATATCAAAATATGATAGTCACACTATAAACCAACTTCACTGATGAATGCAGATGTAAATTTTCAAAAAATATTTGCAAATAGAATTTAAAAACACATTATGGAGTTTATGAACCATGATCAATTTGGTTTCATTCCAAAGATTCAAGGATGGTCAACATATATAAATCAATAAATACAATATATTTTACAAATATACCCCACAACAGAAATCTCCATATCATCTCAATAGATGCAGATAAGTCTCTTTTGATCAACATTTATTCCGTTCATCTGAGCTTCTGGACTGTGGAACTATTTTCTGAATGATACACTTGGCTCTGCTACATTCAAGGCCCACATGAACACTAAAAATATTTTAACTAAAAGAATACTTGTGATATAAAATAAACCAAAAAAAAAAAAAAGATAACACCAGAGGCATTAACTTCAATGCAATAACAGGAGAAACACAGAAATCCAAGGCAATTTTAACTCCTCCAATAACTACCAATCTTCCAGTTCTGGTATCTGATGACTATAAGTTGGGTAAAATCTCAGTGTGGTGTTTTAAATAACAATGGTCCCCAAAGACTCATATATTTGAATGTTTGTTTCTCAAACTGGTGGACAGTTTAGGAGTGTTTAGGAGGTATGGGCCTGTTGGAGTAGGTGTGGCTTTGGTAGAGGAGGTGTGTCACCAGGGGTTGGCTTTTAGGTTTCAAAAGCTTACACTAGGCCCAATCTGTTCTCTCTCTTCCTGGTCTGTAGATTAGAATGTAAGCTCTTACCTATTGGTCCAGCCCCATGCCTGCCTGCCTGCTGCCATGCTTTCTGCCATGATGATCATGCATTAACTCTCTGAAGCTGTAAACAAGCTCCCAACTAAATGCTTCCTTTTGTAAATTGCCCGGGTCATGGTGTCTCTTCCCAGGAATAAAACAGTAACTAAGACACCCAGATGGAGAACTCAAAGAATGATTTTAAATATGTTCAAAGAAATCAAAGAAAAAATTAAAATCATTGCTGTGAACACAAGCTGAATGAAATAAGAAAGACTATGTAAGATATGAAAGATGAATTCAATAAAGAGATATGAAAAAGAACCTGAAATAATATACATGGAAAAATACAAGTTCAATAAAAAGCTCTGTGAAAAGTCCCTCTACAAGAGACTAGACCAAGGAGAGGGAAGAACAAGTGTGCTTGAAGACAAGGTAGAGGAACAAAAACAACCGAGGGCAGGGATAAAATAATGAGATGACAGTGTGGATTCCAACATAGACACGACACTCTGAAAAGACTAAGCCCATGGATCACAGGCATGGAAGAAGGAGAATCTAAAGGCATAGAAACATTTTTAAAACATTCGTAACAAAAAATGTCCTAGAGTCAGGAAAAGATCTATGTTTTTGGTCCATTTATCAAAAGATAGAAGGCTGCGGCTGCATACCTTCATCCCGGAGCATGTTTTTGTACAAGTGCATGAGGCATGTGCTACTGTCACTCTGTAGTATGAGATCAGCCTTCCATCTTTTTACAAATAGGCCAAAAGCATACAATGGAAAAAAGACAGCCTCTTCAACAAATTCTGCTTAGAAAACTAAGGTGGATGAATGAAACCAGACCCCTAATATTCTGTACAAAACTCAACTTAAATAAACCAAAGACCTTCATGTAAGACCTGAAACTTTTAAACCTCTAGTAGAAGAAAAACCATAATAGAAATGCTTCAAAGTACTGACATAGGCAAGGAATTTCTGGTAAGTTCTCCAACAGCTCAGGAAATAACAAGAAGAGTTAATAGTACTATTGCATGCCATGCCAATACTTCTGCACAGCAAATTAAACCACTGGCAGAGTGGAAAGACAGCCCATAGAATTGGGGAATCCTTATCAACTCTACATTGGGTAGTAAATTAACACCTAGAGTCTATAAAGGATTAAAAATGGGAAAAAAAATCTTACTACAAGTCATCCAATTAATAAATGAGCAAATGAATTATTTCTTAAAAGAAGAAATATAGTGGCTGAGATGGGTCAGAGTTAGTGAAATACTTGCCATACAAGCATGAGAATATGAGTTTTGAACCCTAGTTCCTTCATAAAAGCTAGGCTGGGAAGTGAATGTCTGAAATTCCAGCATGGTCATAGAGACAAGGGTGAGAGGAGGGTCCTTGAACTCCACTAGCCAGCCAATCTGGCCAATTGGCAAGCCAAAGATTTAGTAAGAAACCTTGTCTTAAAAATAAGGTTGATAGCAACTTAAGAGGACATAGTATGTCAACCTTTGGCCCTCCACACATGTGCAAACCCGTGTAGGCACTCACACTTGCATATGCAGATGAATGCAAACATTCACCATATATACAGACACTCACACACAAGTATATACACCCGGCCAATAAATACATGAAAAAGTTTGACATACTTAACCATCAGGGAAATGTAAATTAAAGCATCATTGAAACTTTATATCACCCCACTGAGAGTGGGTGTTATGAAGAAAATAACAAGAGCTGGCAAAAATGCAGGAAAGGGAGCTGTACATGGTGATGGTAGGAATACAAATCATTAAAACCACCACGGTGATCAATATGGAGGCTCTTGAAAGCTGAGAATAGAAATGCCACATGGTAGAGCTATACCATCTGAGGGTGTATATCTGAAGGATTCTAAGTCAGCATACCACAGAGATACCTGCACATCCATGTTTATCACAACAGTATTCATAACCACCAAGCTATGGTACCAGACCAATGCATAACACATAAGTGGAGAAGAAACATGTGGCACATATGCACAAGAGCTTTTATTCAGCCATGAGGAGGAATGGAATTCTACTATTTGCAGGACAGAACTAGATATTGTCATGTGAAGCAAAATAAGTCAAACTCAGATAGACTAATTCTGCGTATTTCTCTCATATGCAGAATCTAGATTTAAATGTGTAGTGTGCGTGTGCGTGTGCGTGTGCGTGTGCGTGTGCGTGTGCGTGTGTGTGTGTGTGTGTGTGTGTGTGTGTGTGTGTAGAAAGTAGAAAAGAGAATATGAGAGAAAAAGAAGGAATCTTAAAGAAGAGGGAAGGAGGAACTAAATAGGGTAATAGTGAGAGTAAAGAAAAATATCACATTTTCTCTTGTATGCAAGCTTTATATTTTAATATATGCATATATGTGTATATATAAATAACATATGACTTGAAATTAGAAAAGGGACTATTTGGTGTGGAAGAAGATGATTATTAGAGGGGTAAAAATGACAAGACATGAAATGTGCAAAGTACAACGGTATCTATGTAGCAAACAAGGAAACCCATCATTTTTTGCATTCTAAATTTGAAAATTAATAACAGATGAACGTGCGGTTTAGAAGGAAGGTGTTATCTCTAAGCTCTCAGCCCCTACATCCTACCCAGCTCTGTGTCCCCGATTCTCTGGAAAATGTCCAGGTTGCTGTACGTGGCCTACTGTTCCTCACTGTATGCTCCCCCCTCCCTTTAACAGTACACTTTAATTTGTAATGTTTAATTGCAAGTCAACGTTTAATTATGAATCTAGCAGTAAATGTCTGTTGAGAGTTATTCAAACTGCATAGCCTCTCAATTAGCACAATGATTTCATCCACTCATACCACGAAATGGGTCAACTCACACCTTCCCTTCGCTCTGGGTGGTACTCAGTATCTGTTCTCTAGTTCCTTGTCCTTTTCTCTTGTACGCTCCCTCTTCACATTGTTCCTTATGTAAGAAGTAAATCAGACTGGCTCATGGTGAGCTTGTAAAAGGGCAGAGTGTAGGTAAAGCTAAGTGAATGTTATATTCCTTCTTGCCCTCATCCATGCAAAGCGTCTCAAAAGCTGCCATCAAACACTGTCCTTTGAGCGACTTCATTTCACCACATTCTGTATGTTCAAGCACACACATGCTTAATTTTAGTGGCCATATAATAGTCCACTGCTTCACCTCTCATTTTTACTAATGCTAGAGAAAGCAGAGAGTTTCCTTCACTGCGTTTATAACATTATGATTTTTTTTCATTATTGAGAAGCAATAAAAAGGTATCCCTACAATGGATCTCTATAAAAACAAAACAAAACAAAAACTTGTCTCTGAATTCCTCACTCCACATTCTTGACTATTCCTCTGTAATGGAGACACACACACACACACACACACACACACACACACACACACACACACACAAGTATGTTCTACTGTTTGGTTGGAACATTCAACTTCATTAATGTATAACAGGTGTTTCATTAATTAGCAATCCATATCTGTTAAAGATGCATTAAAATATCATTCTAAAAATTGTTCTAGAATGACATGCTCACACACAAACACCACCAGTTGGAACCTAGAAATTGAGTTTTTTCTCATGTGGGGTGTGTGTGTGTGTGTGTGTGTGTGTGTGTGTGTGTGTGTGTGTGTATCTGTCTGTCTGTCTGTGTGTCTGTATGTCCTATCTTTTGCTCCTCTGACACTTCCTCCATTCACCTGTGAATTCTTAGTTCCTATAACTCTAATTACTGTTTCTCCCAGTGAACTCTTCAACACCTTCAGCACCTACAACATTGATGCCCTGTTTGTTTCTAGCAACCCTGGTTTGGTCAATTTCGCCTGCATTATATGTGAGCCTGTTATTCAGGTTACAGTCCCAAGAGTCACCACAATAGGTGGAGGGTAACAAGAGAACTCAGGTAGCCACAAGAACATGCCGGGTACTTTGGCTCACACACAACGTTGGCAAACAGTCTTACCTTCCCAGCTGGAGTAGAGTTCTGGGGACAAGCAATGTTTCTCCAAAGCCACTGCTCACCAGGGTTCCCTCCACAGCTGCTTACAAGTCCCCCAAAAGTTGTGTACCAGTCCCCCAGCTGCTCACCCCCCACTTCCCCAGCCCTATTCACCTGCCACAAGCTCTACTCAGAAACCGTCTGAAAGTCACAGTCAGGGAAGTGCCTAGAGGAAGCAGTTCAGCATTTGACTAATCCTGCATGATATTTTCATATTCCACGCCCATTTGTTCTAAGGAAAATCTTGTTTTCCTGAGCCAACAGGGACACTCAAAAGAGGGGACCTGGGCAGCACACTCACCTCAGAAGTGAATCAATGGAACTGGAGGAGGCTCTTGGCATCTATGTGCCCTGAAGATGCCCTGAGCTCTACTTTATGTTGGACTCAAGGTTGGGAAAGTGAATATGAAAATAAACAAATCACTCTTCTCCCCCAAGGAGCCTGAACATTGGGGCACCAGAAATGCAGATTAGCTGTGAGAGCTCACTTAGAAATGTTGAGGCCCAGATCCAGAGAGGATGAATTTATTGAGGGGGGGGGCCTTTCTTGAGGATAACACCCTCTGTGAGTCTCAAAGCATTAGTGCTTTCCTGATGAATGGGATTGGGAGAGTTAAACTTTTCTTGGACTGCTTGGAGAATACTGAAGGCAGAGAGTACCTACCACCTTAGACACCAGAATAGGGTGGTGCCTTTGGGGAAAATGCCAAGGAGTCTTTGTGTGGAAAACAAACTCTACAAAAGTAAAGTGGAGAGCAGAGGCCAGAGAAGCAGGGAATATTGTCAATGGGTTGACTTACAACTCAGAAACCCCACTTAGGAATTTGGGTAGAATAATGGCTCTACATCTTATTTTAGATTATTTTTTTATTTATGTGTGCCTATGTGTCTGTGTATTTGTATGCCATTGTGTGCGGGTGCCCATGGAGACGAGAAGAGAGTAATGAATCTTCTGGAGCTGGAGTTATAAGTAATTGTGAGCCACCCAACGTGGGTGCTCGGAGCTGAGCTTGGGTCCTTGGGAAGGGTAGCAAGCTCTCTTAACCACTGAGCAGTATCTCCAGGCCCATTAATGCCTGGTGCCTGGACTTAATGATGTTGCATGTAGTTATGAGAGAAAAGCTTCTAATGGAATAGTGTGTTTTGCTTATTCTTTGTGCTCAGATGGATGAGTGGTTTGGCTGACCAAATAACCTAGCTGGGATGACATCACCGATTAGCAACTGCCAAAATAATTAGATTATTAATGTCCATTAAATACCAAAACAATCCTTGGCACATGTGAGGATTCTTTTGCCAGCTCAGAAGGGTCTTCAAGACTTTCCACAAGACCCATCCTGTGAAGGGTCAAGGTATTTACCAACAAGTCTGCTGGGGAGGACTTGAACTTAGGGTTCTCCTACTGAGAACTTCCTATGGTGGGCTGGAGAGATGACTCAGTGGTCAAGAGCACTCACCACTCTTCCAGAGGAGTAGGGCCAATTCCCAGCACTCACATGACAGCACACCATCACCTAGTCTATAACTTCAGGTCCAGGGCATCTAGCACCCTCCTCCAGCTTCATGGGAACTAGGCACCCATGCAGCATTTAGTATACTACATGTAGGCAAAACACTCATACACACAAAATGCAATAAATACACCTTTTTCTTAATTCACATGCATTTGGAATACTTTCACACGTTCATGTGCAGGGAAGCCTCCTGACAGATTGGATTTGTCCAGTGTGATAACTGCTGCACTGCTCGAATCTACAAACAAATATCAGAATAAACCTCATTCCTCCACGTGACCTAGCAAACATATGGTCTTGTGGTTGAAACTTGGCAAGCTAATTGTCATAAGAACCCTGAAAGGAAGGTGGAATGAATTGGTAATTTTATCCCTAGGTCAGACCTCTGCCCTTGATATTTCCCTGTTCCCACAGATGAGCAAATGCTTGAAAATCAAGAGCTTGCTTCTGTTGACGTCTCTTCCCCTGTGCCATCACAGTAATGACTGTACTGTGTGCCCTCTGGGTTGGCTTTGCAGCCTCCAGCAGCACTTTCCCCTTTGTTTTGTTTGGTTTCTAAGGACTTTCTTGGGTACTGAAGGCAGGAAAACTGCTTTGTTTTCTTTCCTCACCTGTGTTCAACATGTGAGAACCTAAGGCTCAAAAAGGCAGTATGCTTTGCCAAAAGCCACATGGGGACAATTACAGCTTCTCCTTCTGTCTCCTAGCCTGGCTGTCCTTTTGACAAGGTCATAGACCCTCCAGAATAATTCCTCGCAAGAGTTGCCTGTGGTCAGTTTGCTGTGCTTTGGGATGGCCCCTGTGCAAACTCTCTGTGTCCATCTCCTCAGCCTCTGCCAGTGATCAAGTCATGATCTTTAAATTAGCTTGTTTCCCTCAACCTTGAACACGACCTTTCTTGCTCTGGAAAGAAAACCTGGTTTTTGCAGTTCCTGTCTCCCTTCTCTGTTTAGACTCACTTTTTATTTTTCTGCTAGCAACCTAAAGTTTCAGTTCACTTTTAGATGGTCTATCTGTCCTCAGTTTGTCTGGAGATATTTCTTTTTGAATAGTTCCTATAAAGATTAGAGACTTCTGCTGGGGAGTAATGTATGACTTTAGTTCCAGCACTTTGGAGGCAAACAAGGCAGATCTATGTGAGTTCAAGGCCTGTATGATTTACAGAGTGAACTCCAGTTCGGCCAATTATATATAGTGAGACCCTGTCTCAAAAGGAAAAAAAAAAGACTTCAGATTATGAAGCAAATGATATGCTCATTATCTGAGCTTTCCAGCTACCTGTCAGAGAGGTGGAGCTGCTTGGTAATATAGGTTTAGAGTCAATTAGTCCAGAGAGCATGAGCAAGATACAGAAGTAATTGTTGTGCCCAGATCGTGACCCCCAGAGAGACCACCAAAGACGAGCATGCCGGAATGCAAAAGCAAGGTTTAATTCTGGATATCCAAAAGCAATACAAGCCTAGGCAGGGACTTCGTCCAATACATCCAACGCAGTGGAGGCTGGAGGAAGCGCCCACCTGTCTGCAAGCTCAGTTTTTAAAGGGAAAAGTCACAAGGTTACATCATTTAGGGGTGCTAGTACGGGTACAATTCTGATTGGCTCGCTTCTAGGGACTTCTAGAAATTACTTCTAAGGGAGTGGTTGCCCGCCACTATTTCTCATTGGCTGCCCTCAGGTGGGGGCATTTCTGTGATCAGTTACCCTGGAAACCAGGGAGAGGACATTCCATAGTCTGGCAGGCATTACCTCGTGACTCTCTTGTGACTCTGTACTTCTACACTTCCTGGTTTCTGGAATCTGAACTGACTGGTCTCAGTAACTTCTGGCCTGTTCTCAAAAGGAGAAATCTTAGGCCTTAATTTTAGGGTGAAAGCATTTTGGTCTTATTTCTAAGATGGCTCATTTTGGTCTCACAGTAATCATTCCATTTCATACCCTTAAAAGTGCAGCTAGACTGTAACTGTTCCTAGCTATATCTTGTTGAACACATGACTACTCAAGATCAAGGAGCACAGGAGTTTGGAAGAACCTCCTCAGATACAACAGAGGCCAGACAGGGAATATGAAAATCTGAACAGTTACCAAGAGAAAACCAAGGGTTTACCTAATAATTCAATGCAGGATGTCACATCTAAGGGTCAAGTTGAGTCCCGAGCAATGTGAGGTCCTTCTTGGTGGACAAGGTGAAACATGATGCTGTGGGAACCAGAGGATGTTCTAACAAGAAAATTTTGGTTTTTTGTCTTAGGAATCATAACTGGTGTGGGGAGAATTGTTTAGTTCAAAATCTTAACCAACCATGTCAATTGATGAATAACCATTCAAGACAAACAAATAAGGGAAGGAAGCCTAGAGAGGGGAGTGGTTGGCAATGGAATGGAGGGCCACAAAACCTATCAGAGTTTGTTTAATAAAGCCAAGGCTTCCTGAGGCTCCATGTCCAGCCCCAACCGTCTCTGACACTAAATGTACACACTGTACCTTCCAGAGATCCTGCAATAATCCAATTTCCCCAGATCATCTGTTCTGTCGGGCCTCATGAAATTGCATGTACTCTTTCACTTTTCCCCCGTTTGACAGGTTCCAGGTTAGCCCATGTATTTGAAAGTTTTCTGTTGCTGTAAGGTGTGGTGTCTAATGGGGTCTCTCCTGGCTAGATCACCTTGTGTTGTGTGGGATCAAAGGTCGGGAGCATGGGAGGGGTAATTCCAGATAGGAAGCCAAGACTTGTATTGTATGGGATCAAAGGTCAGGAGCATGGGAGAGGCAATTCCAGATAGGAAGCCAAGGAATATATAAAATGACTGGGTTTCTTGTTTTGTGACACTCTTTTGTTGAGAACCAACTCAGAGGCCTCAGAAGAGCCACCTTAATCTCTTTCAAAGGCAGTGTTTCCCATGACCTAAAGACCTTCTGCTAGGCTCCACTTCTTAAAGGTTCCACAGCCTGTTGATATGATCACAGGATCACCAAGGTCTCAACACCTGCAGAGCTGGGCTTCCAACATCTTTTATAGATCTGCCTTTGGTCCTTTGCTCACCTGTTTTACATCTTGCACTGCATTCTGATTTAAAGAACATACCAATCATATTGCATAGATAATCTGGTTTTACAGACAAGGATTAAAGGCCCATGAAGAAGGAACATTAGCACTCAGAGTAAGAACCAGATTCAAACCCATGTAGTTGTGTATAGAGTTTAACATTTTAGCTTTTACTCTATGTCCCTCTCAAGGCAGTGCTAATGTCCCCTACCTCATATCATTACTGTGCCCTTCATGTATTTCATAATATCATTTACCACATCTATAGGAAGTGGAAGAAGCCTTGAGCGAATATTTTAGTAGGAGACGAAGCCCCGATTGAATGTGTATTGTTTGACATGGGCATGGTTATGGCATGATCAATGTCTCAAACCCATGGGAATTTGGCAAAGCCTTTCCTCTGGGGTGAGGCTGAAAGCCTTCCTATGGTCCTACTATGTATGTTGACAGAGTATACAAGTATGGGTGTTTATGAATAACTGACCAGTATGTAAAAGAACTAGCAACTGCAGCTTCCTCCTCCCAGATATTTACAGCCTGAGATCACTCGCCTACAGGACCCTGATGGAGTGGTACAAACTATCACAACAACCTGGAAACTCATTGAATTTGTTACATATGGTACAGGAGGAGGAGGAGGAGTTAGCTAGTCTTGGTAGGAGCTGTCTGTAGGTGAGTGCTCTTTACTGTATGTGTGCTATATTTCTGTTTTTTCTTCATTTTCTCACTGCTCCTAGCAAGGTTTACAGGATCAAGATGCACTGGAAACAACACACTAATCAATAGTAAATACTTGCTTCTGTGATTTTCTTAGAGATTCTGAACATAAAAGCCAATGACTTTTCTTTATTTACAAACATAATTATAAACTGCAGGAAATGCCCCCTTGTATGTCGGCTCTCAATAATGTGATCATTGTCTAAAATCCAACCCCCAAATGTTGCATTATCCTTAGTTTATGCCTTCTTCATCCTCATCATAGCCAGGTCCTCTCACCTCTTCCTCCTAAATCCTCTCAGATGTTTTTTCTATCCATATGTACTTACACTACCTATTCAAGTCTGAACATTTCTTTGCTATACCTGCTCCTTTGCTGGTCCTCTTGCTTTCTGGGATCCTATCATGCCAATCCACTCCTATATCTAATAGTGATCTGACATGTCACATGCCATTTTCAAGTACCCTAAAGGGCTATTTCTCCCACACATCGCATCCAGGAGGATCCTGATCCCTCTTTGGGAGGTGAATTTTGTCTGACTTCTTTGCCTGTATGGTTCCTACACATTGTTTAAGGACCAGGCCATACATCTGACTGTGTTTGTTCTTTACAAAACAGAAGGAGATTTCTCAGGGCTCCAATGTTACACCTTCACCTACAATTTCATTATGAGCACTATTTTTCACTACTGATTCTTGTGAACTTTTGTAAGAGTGCCTGACAAATACACTGGATTTCAGAATTATTGTCAACTGATGAAATTCATAGGCCAGAGTCAAGAACTGATGAGAATACTTTTCTTTTTTGCAAAGGTGTGCTTGTGATCAGGGATCTGTGGTGTTATGGATGTGTATAGCACCCTGGAATCTTTTTTTTTTTTAATTCAAAGAGACACTGCATTTGGAGGTCTCAGTAAGTCCCTAAGACAGAAAGTCACACCATTGCTAACAGGCCAACTGGCATAGATTGATTTAATTTCTCTCTGGTGGTGAACTAGAGGGCGGATCCAGTGATTTCAACCATTTGTCTGTGTTTCTGACTGGTTCCTAAGAGTCCTTTGTATTTTCTAAACTAATCTTTTGTTGGTTTTTGCAGGTGCAAATATGTCCTAATCTGTCACCCATATGCTACTATATTCTACAGAAACCTTCACTGAACAGAGGTCTTTAATTTTGATTTTGTCAGAATCAGTTTTTACTGTATGGCTTGTGTTTTGGGGTTTTTTGTTTGTTTGTTTTTTTATAAAAAAAAAAGTTTCCTCACCCCAATGATTTTTTAGAAACTTTATATTGTACCCCATGTCTCATGCTTTTACCTTTATATCTAGTTCTCACATACCTCTGGGGTTACTTGTAGATGTAACCAACCATCTTATTAAATGAGAAACACAGAACCAATGTAAAAGAGAAAGCCAAGAGCTCAGAGCTCAGAGCTAAAATCTCACCCTTCCTCTTGCGGTGGTCCTAGCTCTCTGAAAGAGACCTATTTCCTGTGTGTATGTCTTTTCATAGTCTTTTGTTCTGCCTTCTCATTGGTTGTAAACCCAAACACGTGACTGCCTCGTCACTGTCTGTATGTACAGCCCCCCAGGTCTTAAAGGCGTATGTCTCCAATGCTGGCTGTACCCCTGAACACACAGAGATCTACCTAGCTCTTCTACCAAGTGCTGGGATTAAAGGCGTGTGCCACCACCGCCACACTCTTGCTATGGCTCTAATAGCTATGACCCCCAGGCAACTTTATTTATTAACATACAATCAAAATCACATTTCAGTACAATTAGAATACCACCACAGTTACTCTTATATCTAGCATAAAATCCAGACCCACACTTACCTTTTATGTATACTAAAAACCAGTTTTCTGAATATAATCCACCAAATGCACTAGCACTAAGTTTACTCCCTTTATTTCTGGGTATGATTCCATTTCTCTATAATCCCAGACCATTTGTGCTGTTAAGGGTGTTTTATTTGCTCCCTAGTCTGAACCACCACCTCACTGTTTTGAGTTACTGAAGTCTGAAGGTAAACCTTTTAAAAAGGGTAATCCTTTCCACTATTGCTATTAGTCTGGGCTGGGGTCATCCTTGGGGATTCCTAGCAACTTCGCTAGACCAGGATTTCTCTCTATCCCTATGATGTCTTCCTCTATCATGGTGTCTCTTTCATTGCTTTCTCCCTCCCTCCCTGTTCCAGCTCAACCATCCCATTCCCTTATGCTCTCATCCCCTGTCCCCTACCCTCCGTTGCCCATCCCTCATCCCCAGTTTACTCATGGAAATCTCATCTATTTCCCTTTCCCAGGGCTGTCCATGTATCCCACTTTGGGTCTTCCCTGTTAGTTAGCTTCTCTGAATTGTGGGTTGTTGCCTGATTACCTTTGCTTTATATCTAATATCCACTTATGAGGGTGCCTGAACTGAACTGGCTTGCCCCAGAAATCAGACCGGTGAATACCCTAATTTTCATCACAGAGCTTTTCTCCAATGACTGATGGAAGCCAATGCAGAGATCCACAGCCAATCACCAGACAGAGCTCCAAGAGTCCAGTCAAAGAGAGAGAAGAAGGATTCTATGAGCAAGAGCATCAGGATCATAACAGGGAAACATGCAGGAATGACCAAACCAAACTAGAGGGAATTCATGAAAGTTGGATCAATGGCTGTGGAGCCTACAT
The DNA here is from genome assembly GCF_004664715.2 of Peromyscus leucopus. Lineage (NCBI taxonomy): Eukaryota > Metazoa > Chordata > Mammalia > Rodentia > Cricetidae > Peromyscus > Peromyscus leucopus. The sequence continues at coordinate 74,327,614 of NC_051065.1, read as the reverse complement.
GGGACTGGACTAGGCCCTCTGCATGGTGAGACAGTTGTGTAGCTTGATCTGCTTGGGAGGCCCCTGGCAGTAGGATCAGAATCCATCTCTGGTTCAGGAGAGGGTTTTGGGAGCCGACTACCTATGCTGGTATACCTCCTGCAGCTTTGAGGCAGGGGAAGACTTGGACTTGCCTCTACTGGATTTGCCTCCACATGGGTGGCCTTGCCTTCTTGTGGGTGGGAGTGGGGAGTGGGTTGGGGGGGGGAGTCTGGGGGGCAGGAGGAGGGAAGAGGGGGATCTTTGTTGGTGTGTAAAATGAATGAAAAAAATTCTTAATAAAAATATAAAGAAAATAAATAAATAAAAAGGGTAAGCCCTTTCCCTTGTCCTCAAATTTGCTGTCCTAGTTATTTTTTGATGCTGTTGTAAAACACCATGAGGAGAGCAACTTGCAGAAGGAAGGGTTTACTTGAATTCCAGGTGCAAAAAGGTAAGAGTCCATCATGTCACGGAATCATGTCTGCCATTCTCCGTAATCAAGAGTATTTCTAGGATGGGATCCTGGAAAAGAGGACATGTTAGTCAGATTTCAATCACTGTTTTAGCTAATAGCTTTCAGGGCTCCAGTCCATGATCAGGTGTATCAGGGTGGGTGCCATGTGTTAACGGAGGAAAACATGTGCAAGAACAGAACTGGTCACCTCATGTCAAAGAACTGAATGAGGAAGGAAAGATTATGGTCCCACAGTTTTTCTGTAAGGGCATGACCCAAGGATCACTCCCTTGTCATACATCTAAGATTTCACTATCCCCTAGTAACAATCCCTGAGGCCTGAGCTGCCAATGCACTGGCCTTTGAAGGACATTTAAGATCTCGACTATAGCAAGACCCAAAGGCCATATAAGTTTTCTATCTTGTGTATTGTTTTTATGAGGGTTAAATGTAGCTATAAATCAGGTTAGTTCACACTTGTAACTCCAGCACTTGGGAGCCTGAGATAAGGTCACTATATAGTGAGTTCCAGGTCACCATGGGCTGGCTGACTATAGAGTGAGATCCTATCTCAACAAAGTGAAAAATAAAAAACATGAAATAAAAATTGATTACTACATAAAATCATTTGGAGACTAATATGTCAAAAGTAATTAGACATCATTTACATTCACTGATAACCTTTAGTTTTCTAACAGAGTTCATACTTGACACAAATTAAGTCTCTTTCACACTGGTGTCTTCGTGCTGAGTGAAGAATCACGGAATGTATTCCATCTAGACTTTTGCTCCATAGATGACACAAAGTAGTATTTTAGTATGCCCTGATTAGAGATTTCTTAATCACCTGGGACAGAGAGGGTGATTGCAAAGGCTCAGAAAAAAAGATAGATTTTTAAATGTTTTATAAGTTTTCCAACAACTCTTGAATGATTTTGTGGACAGAAGTGATGACTATGAATGCCAGTCTCATGGAGTTCTAGGGCAATGGCCACGCAAGGTGACACTGATGTTGCAGGCCAGATAGCAGGCTGGGGTCTGGGAGTGAGAGCACTGAGCTGGAAGCCAGGAGTTGGCAGCTAGTGGACCACCAGAAAACTTGCCTTTTGTTTACAGTATGGATTTAAGGACTGGGCAGCCATTCAGTAGCTGTGTGGAACTGGCCGACTATCTAATGTTTTCCTCCTCAGCCAGTTGGGATAATAATGCCATGCTACCTCACGGAGTGGTTCAATGTGCAAAAGTGAGCGGCTGCTCACTTTGTTGTCAACCAGTATGAATGTATTATATGGATACCTGAGCATCCATGGTAGAGGGGTTTTCCTCTGGAAAGGAGAGAATAGTGTGGAATATCCCAGGGCGTCTCAGGAAATCTTTTAATCCTAATTGTGGCCATGCTACACCATTGGACCTGGTGTTTTGTTTTTCAGTTACTAATAATATCTAACCACTGGACCCAAGTTCATTTGCTAATTTCTTCTTCAGGGCTTAAAAAGATGCTGTAGCCATTACAACCTCTACCCTTTGTGACCCAAACCCCAGAAAAGGAAGTTCTGCTTACTGAGTGTAGAATTGGGTTAATCACCTCAGTTGTAATCTAACTTCCTTCTGACACAGCCAAGTAGCCAAGTAGCTTAGGCCACTGGCCAAGCATTATAGTGAAAAGAGGCAAAGGCAGAACTTGGACGTAATGCTCCATTACAGGCAGGTAGGGACCAGCTTGATTGCGTAATAACACACTGTTTCCACTTGAGAATAACAACAAAGTGCACCAGAACATTGGCCAAATTTTATTATTGAATTTTTAATTTATTTTACATGCCAACCACAGTTTACCCTCGCTCCTCTCCTCCTGTTCCCTCCTCCCACCTCTTTTCTACCCTTACCTCTCCATCCACTCAGAAAGGGTAAGTCCTCCTGTGGGAGTCAACCAAGCATGGCTTATCAAGTTGAGGCAGGACCAAGCTCCTCCCTCCTGCATCAAGCCTGAGTGAGACATCCCACCATAGGGAACAGGTTCCAAAAAGCCAGCTCATGAGCCAGGGACAGATCCTGGCCCCACTGCTAAGGGCCCCACAAACAGATCAAGCTATACACATTGGCCAAATTTAATAGAACTTCCACCCAGGTATGGTGATATTGTATTCCTCAATATATTGTGCACCCTAATAAACTTGTCTGGGTTCAGAGAACAGAAGGGCCACTAGGTAGACATAGAGGCCAGAAAATGATGGCACACACACCTTTAATCCTAGCACTCTGGAGGCAGAGATCCATCCAGATCTCTGTGAGTTCAAAGCCACACTGGAAACAGTCAAGCATGGTGACACAAGCCTTTAATCCCAGGATGTGAGGGCAGGAAGCAGAAAGGTATACAAGGTGTGAGGACCAGGAACTAGAGTCTTGTTAAGCTTTTAGGCTTTTAGCAGTAGTTCAGCCAAAATCCATTTGGATGAGGACACAGAGGCTTCCAGTTTGAGGAAACAAGATCAGCTGTGGAATTGGTGAGATGAGGTTGGCTGTGGCTTGTTCTGTTTCTCTGATCTTTCGCCATTCACCCAAATATCTGGCTCCCAGGTTTGTTTTTAATAAGACCCTTTAAGATTCATGCTACAAACAGGTCTTTTGTCATTACAGGATTTCACTGGGGAAATGTGGATAGAGATGCCCTATGATGACAGTCGTTTCCAGATTCTTTTCTTCATTCCCACCAAACTGGATGAACCCTCCACCTTTGCAGCAGGTTAGTGGTGTTGCATAAACTGTATGTACAGATTGAGAATCGCAGAACACTCTGAAAACACCCTCCTGAAGCTGTTGAAAGAGAGGAAGTGACAGTAAACATTTCCTTTCCCTACAAAAGACACCGAGACATGACAGAATTCCTTCCTCCATCTTAAGGTCTATCAACCCTGCTTGCCCTGTGTAAGTGCAGTCAAAAGTAACACATGCGCTTTTGACAGAACAAAGGCTTTTTGACTCTCTGTTCTAGAAAACATAATCTGTAATATCTCTCCCTCAAACCTTTTCCACAATGAGAGCCACAAACACATTGATTCTCCCAGCTTTCGTAACACTCTTGTCTAAGGTCATGCAAGTGCTACATGGGAATCCAGGAAGTGAATTCAGGTCCCTCTGGTTTTAAAGCTAACAGATTTCTATGGTGTTGTTGCACTAGCTTTACATGTGCTGCCCCCCACAGATTCACACCACACCCCAAGTTTCCATTCCTCTCACTCCCTACAAACCAAACCAAAATGACCAATGATCTTTTCAATCAAAAATCCAGAGAGAAATAATACCTGTCAGTTAGGCATGGTAGCAAATGGCTATCAGGTCAGAGCCATCCTGACTCTGGACTTGAACATAGCAAAGGTGATGCCATTCAGGCCTTGGGCCCACACCACAGGCAGTTCTGCAGTGCAGGACCTGGGTATGAGTCAGAAGCCAGGGCCAGAGCTTCTAGAGACTCTCTACAAAGTCAAGATACTGGTTTTCCAACTTAAACAAAGACTGATCAGTAACTGATATGACTTTGCTACCAACAGTCCAAGCAAGAGGGCTGTGGGGACCTAGTGCCCACATGTGACACATCCATAGAGTTTCCTATGTCTGTTGGGTAGAGTGGGGTGTGTATGGGACAGGTGGCAAGTGAGTGGGTGCAAATGTAGCTATAGCGTTTCCGGTTCACTCAGCTCTCTACAGGAAACATTCTGAATGTCTGGAGTCATATTTCTCTCAGGCTTACAAAGCATTTTACCTTGTTTACAAAAGTCATTAGATCTGAAGGGTGAGGCACCACTCAGTGACAAAAGACATTTAAAAAAAAATAGTCTAGCCTTAAATTTCACAGATGACCTCCCTTTAAATTGCCAATGTGAAATTCTCTTCAGCACGCAGCTGCTTCTGAGATTAAGGTTGCAGTGCCCTTGAAAACATGCTTGCTGAACTGCTGGCCTACGGGCTATGACATGAATGGTCCCCTGAACCTTCCTCGGGCTTGAGAGTTGCTCTCAGAGCTCAGGGATAAGTGTACTTGCTCCATGTGCTTTATTATAGAGGATCAGAGTAAGGAGTAGACACTTGGAGGACAGGCCTAGCACAAGTTGTGTCTCGGGGAGACAGGGCTTCTACTTCCTCACCACCACCAACCCCTCACCCATTCAGAAACTCTGAACCCTTGCAGTTAGGAACTTGTGGAGACCTTGTTACATTTGCATGAGAGACTCGAGCAATAACCACTGGTGATTGACTCAATCCTACCCTGCTCCCCTCTGCAGAGCTGAGCAGGGACAGATTGATATCATGAAGCTGGTTCCCATAGAGAGCCAGACAGCCATGTTCTCCCAAGTGACCACATCAGCAGAAACTCAGGTGTGGATGGAAGGGGCTTATTAGGAGCAGCAGAGTGCCCTTGATGCATGCAGTCCTTGCAAAACCCCCAGGACTTTAGAAGCTCTCTCAGGGAATGGAGAGGAAGACCAAGCCTGTATTCTTTATGATATCATAATAATCACAATTATCATAACTGTGGCAAAATAAGAAATTACATTTGTGGCAAAATAAGGAATTACATTTTTGGTTCAAGCCTACATTTCCCATATAACAAATGTACATGAAACAAGTGTGTGTGTGTGTGTGTGTGTGTGTGTGTGTGTGTGTGTGTGTGTGCACTTACACAAGTTCAAAGAATTGTTGAAGGAGCCAAACAACTCTTCGAATATCACAGTCTCTTCCTTCTTGATCTGACTTTGTTTCTTCTTTGTCAAATGGAATGAACATTCGAATGATATTATCAGGAATGGGACATGTTTTATGGTTGTATGCTATCTTCTGCTTATCAGAAAATTATATCTATTGCTTTCTTACAATTCACTGAGTTTAAAACACTTAGCTCTGAAACTTCATTGAGAGAGGAAGAACACTAAATTTTGTTTTGTCTGCTAGCATTTAGGGTAATAAAGAAGAAACTGAGCTAAATTGATGTTTGTTTCTTTGTAAAAAAACCTGTTTTTCTTATTTGGTGCATAAGTGATTTGTATCTTCATCAGACTTGTTTTAATGCCAATACCTTCTTCAAGTTTGCATGGAATATGCAGAGTGTGTTCTTTCCTAAGAGTTTTGATTTTAGTTTCTTTTCCATTTTCCCCAAGGCTTCATATTGAAGCAAAATGTATTAACGAGAGCTGTGCAATTTGTCTTTCGTGTTATCACCTTTATTGCCTTTGGTTTTCTCTTCTTTTACACTTTCTATGCTTTCTGGAAAATGCTTACCCTCCCTACTCTGTGTGCTCTTATTTATTTATGTTAAAGAAGAGACTGTCTTGCAGCAGATGTCCTGCTTCTCTGCTCTGTCAGTCTTCCAGTCCCTCTTCCACAGTTTCCCTGAGCCTCAAGTGTAGGAGTTGTGTTATAAATGGACTAGTGGGGCGTGGGTATCCCATGGCCCATTGACTTCTGACTAATGACCAGTTATGGCATCTGTAATAGTCTCTGTTTGCTGGAAAAAGAACTCCGTGGATAAGAGGTGAGGACTACCCTCACCTGTGAGTATGAGGATAGAAAGCAGTGAGAGATAACCCTGGTTTAGGAAATGGGCAGTAGCAGATTTTGCTCTAGAGCCCATGGCCTCACTAGCCATGAGTTGTTGACTAAATTAACAGTGCCAGGCCTGAATTCCCTTCTATTGATCAGGTTTTATGTCCAATTAAGTGGCTGTTGGTTACTCCAAACATAAAAGTGCAGCCATTGAACCTCTATAGATATCTTGCCAAGCAAGTAGTTGTAATGTCGCACAGGCATGCCGGTAGGAGAGGACTATTGATGGCTTTTCTCCCTTGGCAGCTTACATAGCACCTTCCTGTATTATGAGAGCTAATCCTCAGGGAAGAGAGTTCTAGGTCAGACCCAGATTGATTCCTTCAAGTCCTGAGTCTGAGTGAGTGACATCTTCAGTAATGGGGTCTTACTTTCTTTTTCTGGAAGGTACCAAGGGCAAGAGTAACAATCTATATTGTATGGGTAGTCTGTTGAACTCCCCTGACCAATAACTTGAAAGGAAGTTTCCCATGTAAGACATTAGGGTTTTTGCTAGTCTATGATTTGGGGTGATCATTGTCATCCCAAGTGCCAAAACTTCAACAAATATATTTTTAACATAAATAATAACCTACAGCTTTTCAAACATCCTATTGTGATTTATCCCTTACCCTTCCTTCTTCCTCTGTGTTACCCTTCCTCCCCACCTCCCTTGCCCATTTTTCCCATTTTCTCCTCCACAGCAAATGTGTCCTGTTTTTCTCTTCTCTATTGATCCAATATCCCGACCCCTTGCCATGGTCCCTGTTAACTTTCCTGGTTTCTGCAGTCACTCCAGGTTATATGCCCACATCTAAAGATTCCAAGCTAGCACCCACAGATAGGACAGAACATACAGCATCTGTGTTTCTGGGTCTGGGGTACTTCATTCAGTATACTTTCTAGTTCCATCCATTTACCTGAAATTTCATGATTTTATTTTTCTTTACAGTTAAATAGTATTCCATTGTGTATGTGGGCCACATTTTCATGACCCATTCATCATTTGATGGATATTTAGGTTGTTTCTATTCCTGGCTACTGAGAATAGAGCAGAGCAACAATGTGTGCCACCAGGATTAAACTATGCCTAGCCTCACATTCATTTTCTATGAGCTTATCAATAGTAATGTGTGCTTTGTTATGTTGTGAGGATTGAGTGAGAAAAACTCCACTCAAGTATCTAGCAGAATGTCTTCCTTCTTTCTCTGTTTTTCAGATATGTTTTTATTTTTAATTGGCTCGATAATTGTAAGTGTTTATGTAGTACAGTGTGACATTCAACATATGTATAAAGCGTGTGATGATTCTACTGTGATAATAGGCAGATTTATCTTCAACTGCTTGCCATTTCTTTGTGTTGAGAACATTCAAACATCTTTCTACTAGCTACATTGAAATATTCTGTTGATTGTTGTTAATTTTGGTTATCTTCCTGTGACATAGAATATTAGAAGTTATTCCTGCTATCCAATTGTATCCCGGGATTCATGAAATCTCCTCTTTATCCTCCCCACCCTAGCCCTTGCCCAATAACCTAATTTTGCTCTCTACTTCTATGGGTCCAAATTTTAAGCTGAAACTCATTTCTGGACAAATATTTTTACACATGATAATAAGCTTGGTTGGCCCTATCTAATGCAAAGATTCTCCACAAATGGCTAGTACTTGAGAAAAAATCTTCCACACTCCTCCAGACTTACTTCGAGGTTGTCAGGATAGCTGAACACTTCATTTGTGGTAAGCATTGAAGACACTGGGAAAGAACAGGTGGTCTAGGGAACAGTGACCACAGTTTGTGTCACTGGAGAGCTAGCTTCTCATATGAACAATACAAGTCAACAAGCCACTAAGTAGGATGCTTGCTGAAAGCTACTGTTCACAAGGACCAAGGTGAGGGGACCAGCTAGGCTGCCTGCACTGGGCATTATGGGTTGAGGATGGGCTATCCACACCTATGTCATGCTCATTGTTCTGGACTTTTGTATTGAAGGGTTTGTATCTTACAATGTCCTCCATCCAATATACACTCATGACCACCCTAAGTGGGGATCTGAGGCCCATAATTTAACTCTTGAGGTCTTGATCCAAATGACCTCCAAAGATCATGCTGGCTCAACACTTGTATTCTAAGATTTCTTTTACAAAACTCCTGGGAAAGAATTCCAGTATGTCTTGTCTCCGATACTGTATCCCGAAGCATAGTATTTGATGTGCTGAGTACATGAAGCTGACGGACTCTGGAAGAACCTTTTCTGTAATGATTTCCTTTCCTTCCTCCCTTCATCTCTCCTCCAAGAGTCACATAGTGCCTCTTCCCAAAGCCAGACGCAAGCCCTTAGTAGGCCACTCTTGATCTCTGTCCTCTAAATGTCCTTATATGACAGGCATTCTGCCTCACAGCCATTGGGGAAAAAATGTCACACAGAGGTTCAGGAATGAATCTGAACAAAGGAGCCTTTCAAAGTTCTATTTGTCACTGTCATTACATATACAATACAAGATTAGGTCATATCCTTTGTGCCCTGTCACAGTTCTTCATAGCTATCCACTTCTTTCACCAGACCACATAAAAATCTTTTTCTCTAGTATCTGGGTCTTCGTTTCTGAAGGCTCCCGTGTCTCATAAAACCTCAGTAAAATAAATCTACTCTGCTTTTCTGCTGCTAATCTGTCTTTTGCTACTGTCAGCCATAGAGATAATATCATTTTTACTTCCCTACAAATCTAGAGACATTTAGGAATACAGAGAGAATACAGAAAAATTTGCTTTCAGGGAAACTTCCCTGTTCTGTGTTTATCTGTACAAGGATTTAGAAATATTACAGGTCCTCTGAAAGCTGCTACGTGACAGAACCACAGAGGCCTTTCTTTTCTGGAAAGCTCAATAACAATATTATACTCATTTGTGGAGGGTGAATGATGATATTATCTAAAACAATTTCCTGGGCATTGGAAACATCTCATTTTCAAAGTGTGGTTGTGCATATTATTATACTCTCAGCAACCAGGAAAGTGTTTGATGAACTACTACTCTCACTGGGAAGTTTAATGTGATAATATTGAAATCTTGTGAAGATCAGTATTCATCATCAATGATTGAATCCATATCACATGATCGATATCTCATTTTTCATAGCAGCAGATTCCAGTTGGGGAGGTTCTGGTGGTGGTAGTGAGTCCAGTTCTCTAACGTTACCATTTTTGCCTCACAATAGTAACTTCCAAGTAAATCCCAAATAACTGTGATCTGGATTAAAATCAAACCCAGTATCTTCCCCACCCTTCTTTTCTAAACAACAATTCATCGTTGAAACAATTTATCTACCATTCTGTTAGTATAGTCTCACTAGAGACCTCTGCCCTTCTTTTGTTTCAAATAGAGCTGATGCCACAATATCTGATTTGATTAACTACAATGTCCACCCAGCTGCTTGATTAACTGCAGAGTCCACTTGCTCTCCTGAGTAGCAAGGACTTCCCGTTAGCTACAGGATGCAGCCGGGCTGTTTATGCTCACATCAGCGGTGAGTCCTGCTTCCCTTGGGGGTTAGGGAGCTGTTATTGCAGTGAGTAAGAACGGCAGAAGGAGAGCCCTCCTTCCTTTGTTTTTTGCCAGACCACATGGGCCACATGGAAACAAGTCACAGGTTCTCCTTTCCCACCTGAGAGAGAGAGAACTGAAAGTCACAAGAGAAATGGATAGGCTTGCTGAACACCTGGAATAATCTTCCCATTCTATTGGAAAAGGCAAACGTGAGGACTGTTCAAGACACAGCTCCTTAATGACAAATGTGGATGTTTCATTTCCAGCCTTTTTCTCTATAGGCAGGCTCAGCCCTTTCCAAGGTCAAGAACGTACTAAATCAGGGCTCCTGGCTCTCTCTCTTACTTTTCACTAATGATGGAGGGAGCTACTTGGGTTGGCTGAGTAAGGTTTAGGGGGATTTGGCGGTTTCACTTTCTCGAGGCAAACTCAAGGGCTCATAGTCTAGCTTTGCTCTTTCTACCATTGTGACTTGTGACAAGTTAGCTCTCCTTCTTGAGAGGTGAAATCGGCTGTCCTTCACAAGGCTGCAACTGAAGTTGAAGTATGGAGATCTGTGTAAAATGTGCCACAGAACACCTCACACACAATGAAGGTTAATTCTTCCAATAAGTTAAAGTTGAACTTGGGATCTTTTGTCCTGTTACCTGCAGACACCATTCTTTCTCCTTCGAAGTCTTGGTAACATTTGTGAAAGGCTCTAGGAATGATGGATCCTGAACAAACTCAGGGCTGGTATGAAGGCTAGCATAGGGTGAACACAATTGTGCCAGGTCCCTTCCACAGCTGTGTGAGATGCAGGTAGGAAGCACACGCTGAGGAAGCGAACGAAACCTCCTGCTTGTTTTAGAGTTGTATTCTCTGCATTTTTGTAAGGGGGATGGAAAATGTCTGGATAAATTAATGTATGTAAGTGGTAAATGGGGAGGACTAACATTTATTGAGTACCTAGTATGTGGCAAATATTGATAGGCACTGTGGCATTTAACTCCAAGAATGACTCTTGAAGATGCGTGTTAATCCCATTTTAGAGAAGAGAAAATGATGTCTAGAGAGAAATGACTTGTCTATAATTTAAAAGTGAGTGCCTTTCAGGGTTAAGCTTTAAACTGAAGTCTAAAATCCAAGTTTTGGGGACTTGACAAGCAGATCCACCAACAGATGCTATGGAGTCAATGCCAATTGTCAGGCAAGACTCTCCAGGCCCACAATCACAGATATTCCTCATCAGAGAGTCTTGTCTAAATGTTTCACACTCGTTTCAGTGACATTGACACAGGAGACAGATCTTGGGGAACTGGCTTTGAGACCAAGTTTGATTTTGCATCGCAGGCATCCAGCTAATCTCACTGGCCTCAGTTCCCTTATGTGAGACACTAGAAAATGAAACTGCTCTCGTGGAACATGTCAGCACAGAGCAGTGCACAGGCGCTTTCAACACAAATAGCATTCTGCCTTCAGGATAAGCCTGTGTTGTTGTCTGTGCCATGACCCTAGCAGTAACTTACATGCAACAATGAGAGTTCTCCTTTTGCCAATAGGAGGAGGAATGTTAGACGTGGTAGAAGGGCTGGAGAGATGGCTCAGTGGTCAAAAGCATTTGCTGTTCTTGCAGAGGTCTGGAGTTCTGTTCCAAGCACCCTCGCTGGCAGGCAGCTTACAACTACTTGAAACTCCAGCTCCAGGATGCCATCTTCTGGTCTACATTGACACCTGCATGCATGTATGTACACACACACACACACACACACACACACACACACACACACCCCTACCTGTAAATAAAGGAGTCCCCACTTCCAGATGCAAACAGAAAGCAGTGGCCTTGGTTCTTATTATCGTGTGTGTGTGGGGGGGGGGTATCTAGTGTCCAGCTGCAGAGCATAAAGAACAATATGGAAATGATCCTTGAGGAGATGCCATTTGTGAGGGTGACTCAGAGGCTTGAGGACACAGCAGGAGTGGGCCATCAGAATTCTTGAAAATGGAAAATGTGACTGGTGATTTAGCCAAGGGTCAGGAGTGAAAGCTTTTTCTGCCAAATAGTTACAGCCCAAGTATTTGTTCTCTGAACGGCATGCTTGATCTTGTTATTTCTTACTCAATTATTCTGTCATCATCTGATGTTAAGCAAACATTTAACAAACTTTTTTATGTTTCAGGCTATAAATTAAAGAAGTGGCAAGTGAAGTATCTGACCTCATATGACATGCCTTCTAGTAGGGGAAACAAATAAGTAACCCCTTACAGTAAGATGATTTGGGCTGGGCAAAGTGGTACACACTTGTACTGGGAAGCTAAGGCGGGAGGATTGCTGGATACATAGCCATAATAGATTTCAAATGACAATCAAATTTAGGAAGAAAACACAAGATGATTGAGTTATAACCTGCAAAGGATTGGTTTGTTAATTGGGCAGCCAGAAGAGCCATCCAAGAACATGAGTGATGGATGTATCATGATGGAACCAGCCAGGTGGGCTGTTCTCCTCATCCGTGTCCACCCATGCTTTCCTCTGATGCTACAAAGAACATCATCAAGATTCACTTCCCAGCTGGACCCTGATAGTGCTCCACCAGCCGAGTCAATGATTTTGACAGGGACAAGCTGACCTCTCCTCTTCCTCTACTTGTAACCTGAGCCTTTGCACAGACCATGGCCCTCTACTGCTAACAGCTAAGCAAAGTAAGGCCCTGAGGAGAAAACCTCCTCTGATGTATCACCTTAAAAGTGTCCTTTGCTGTTGTTTGAGCTAAGGTTTTCTTTTTGGTTGGGGAGGGGGCAATGAATATGCTCAGAAGTTTTCCAGTTTTTTATTTTTAATCTGTAGAGCATGTGCTTTGACCCTATACTGAACATACCCATTAAATATATGTCTGTCACCTATTCGTTTTGAACTATGTCCTTAAATTGAGCATGCTCAGGGATGTGCCCACCCCTAAAGTGCTTTTCTCTGTGAGTAGCTATAGGCTTGCCCAAATCTCCGTGCAGCCCAACTTTTAGAGTCATTCTAGTGCTACCTCCTGCATGTAAGAAATGTTTCCATTCTTTTTACCCCCTTGTCATCCTTACTAGCTCTGCACTCATAGGAAGAGGAAAAACCATTACGATGGGAGCTCCCATGGGGTAGGGAATAGGGTGGTCTTCTATAACCCTAGCTCTTCCTGGACTTCCAGAACAGAGCTGCCTCAGCCCTTACTCCAGGCTTGTGGCATGGAGGTAGCAATAGCTTCTGGCTATTCCAACTCTCTAGGTCTCTCAACTTTCTTGCATGTTCTCTATTCCTAACCACACATCTGCCCCCGCCCCACATTCATTAGATTCTATGATGTTTTTCTTTCTTTCTTTCCTTTTTTTAAAATTAGAACCTTGGCATATACCCTCCTGGTAGGCAAGAATAAGGTGTCCCAGGCAAAGAGAAGATTATAATTTTGTGGGCAAGATTAAGAGAATGATAATTATCCTTTGTGAGATCGTTCTATAAGAATGGAAGCATTTTTGCATGTATGATCTCATTGAAACCTTGTGAGGACAGTTTGGGCACATATAATTCCCACTTAAGCAAGGTGCCTGAGGCTGAGAAGTAAAAAGACTTGCCAAGAAGTGAGCTAGGTGGATGATACTAGAGCCCACAGTAAACCTAGGTTTCTGGATCCTGCTCTAGGCTTCCTCCCTACGGACATACAGCAGGCAGGTGGTAAGGAGAATCAAAGGGTATTGGTCAAGAACTAGCTGACCACTTCCAACAGGAACCCACACAATCTTTCTGCTGTGAATCTCTAATTAGAACCTTCAGCTCAACCACGGAGATGTGCAAACCCTCAGAAGTACAGAAATGCCTTTCAAGATCAAATGAGGGCAGGCCAACTGTCAAATCTTATGATGGTGAATGGGGACGAAATCTCACCACTGGACCCCTGTTTCAGAGCACGTGCATATGTCTGAATTTTGCTCAAAAACATTTTTTCCTTAATATGTATATGCTATCAGGATGCATTTCTTCATTCATTTATTTATGCTCGGACTGGCCTGGAAATCACTATATAATTTGGGCTAGCCTTGTATTTGTAGCAATCCTTCCGACTTAGCTTCCACAGTGCTGCAATTACCGGTGTAAACCACAATTGGTTTGTTCCCATTTTACAGGAAATGGAGAAGCGATGTATTTATAAGGTGTGCCTCACTTGGTAAACACTGCAGAGGTTTTGACATCTGGATAGCCAATATGTACTAACTGTATTTTGAAGTGAAGGTGTTTGTATAAATGGTTTTCTCAGGCTGGAGGATACCCTGGTAGTTACAAAACTGCGCTCATGAACAGTATATTTTGAGTGAGTGGAGGGCTAACAAGAGAACTTATTCCTAGAAGTAGAGTGAACCACAGGAAAATTCAATATCCAGCAGTAGATCATTCCTCTTGATGCTCCCACAGGCCACCTCCTCATTAACTAATCATTTTCAGTTTAAAATATCTGCGTGCACCTCTGTGATGCTCCAATAGCCAGTCCTCGGGGGGTTACAAGCCAGATTGAACATCTGGATTTTACAGCAAATCCTAAAGGTCACCAGACTCGGAGTGATGGAAATGGATGGATAGATGGGGACACGACAGCACGCAGCCAGCGAGACAAACTGCTCCTGCTGGCTAGGCTGCCTCCGAGAGCTTCGGCGCATCAGACCACATGGCAATCTGCTAAGAGATGAATTGTTACACGACTCTGGAAAAAGTCAATGTTTCCATTTCTTTCTCTCCCATTTGGCATTTTGGAAGCTGCTGTGAGGATTCACACCGAGTTTTGGCTTGGTTTCTAGGGACTTTTCTCCCTCCTCTGCTACCGTTGAGCTTAAAGAAAAATAGCACAGAGAAATTGTAAGAAGAAAAGAAATCATGCTCCAGATGGTCTTAAAGAACTCCACACTGACCAGAGCCCAGGGAAAGACCTCTCCTGCATAAAATGTGGATCATCTTAAAAGCAGCAACTGGTAATTGCCCCCATAAGCATAAGCACACACCCTAAGGTGTAATGGAGAGTAGCTGCAGGTTCACGTGAAGCCGTGTATCGGGTCCTTTCTGAGGGGCCTCGTGGAATCTGACCTATGACCTTTCAGCTCTGCCACTGCTCAGAGAAGTAAGAGATGCTCAGTTTCAGCTGCCTGGTTATAGGAAACTTCCAGTAGATCTGTTTGGGAAAAGTGGGATGTCCCACCCTGTACTTGATATAAGGTTTCCGGAAGGACTGTGTTCCCCGTGAATCTCGGTGGTCAGCTTGGCACACAGCGGGGATGGAGGAAGCTCAATGGAAGAATGCCTCCATCAGACTGACCTGTTGGCGTGCTTGTGGGGCGTTTTCTTGATTGGCGATCAGCAGAGGAAGATCTGGCCCACCGTAGGCAGTGCCATTCCTAGGCAAGTAGGCCTGTTCTTTGTAAGAGAGGCAGTGCAACGTGAGCCAGGAAGCAAGCCAGTTGGCAGTGCTCCTCCATTCCTCCGTGGTCTCCGCGTCAGTTCCTGCCTCGCCTTCCCTTAATGATGAACTGTGTAACCTGTAAACCAAAACACAAAAATGTCTCCTCCCTGAATCTGCTTTTGGCCAGCGTTTTATCTTAGCAACATAGAGGCAAACTAGAAAAGAGTCTTGGGTACTGGGAGAATTACGTCAGGATAGCCCCGGAGTGGGGTGAGGCACCTGGAAAGCTGCATTTGTAGTGTGCCTTTAGTTACAAGTGTCAAAGATAGAGCTCAAGTTTATCCAAAACAAGAAGTGAACAGGATTTTTAGCAAGCTCTGGGTCAAGACGCAGAATGAGGGGGTGAACACGCTAGAATGGTCAGGGCCTGTGGCTCAAACCCTGCCACCGTCTCCCATCTCCCTGACTTCTCTCCTCCTTTCTCTCTGAGAGCACACATTTTCTGTGGCCATGGGCAGTTAAACAAGAGTCCATTCACGAAGGGAACATACCCTTTCCTATTGATTCCAGTTAGAATATCCTTCGGGGATATAATCTCATGAGTTCAGCCTGGGGTCCAAATTTCTCCTTGACAGATGACTTAATCTATCTGAATATGATGACTGCCCAGCCTGGATTCCCTGGGGACAAGAGTTTAGGGTATACTACAATCAGAACCAAGGTGAAGAGAATCTGTGGGGAAGGACAACAGAGGAGACTCAAAGCGCTGATGACCTCAGGCCTGGTGCAGCTGAAAGCATGTCACCCTGGGAGAGCTGGTGTGTGTGCTCACAAGAGTGTCTTACAGGGCATACCAGTCAAAGACAGGCTGTGTGTTTTCAAGCTTGAAAAAGACTTCTCACTGCACTTAAAGTTGGGCACAAGTAGCCTTTCCATGCTGTGTAGTGTGGCACACTTCCGCCCCAGCTCTGCATTGTGGGTGCTGCCATGTCTAGGACACTGATCTCCTCTCAGGTACCGGAGCACAGCAGGCTGTCTCCCTGCTTCAGGCTTTAATGCCCACCATTCACTCTGCCTACCAATAATTTCTCTCTTGCTCTCTGCATGGCTAATATGTTGGCATCCTTCGGGGCTCTGTCCCTAGGGGGTCTTCTCGGAGCATTCTATGTTTGCAAGCCTCGTTCTCCAAGTCCTTATCAGAGTACTTTAGTTTCTCTACTGCCTTGCCAATTCATGATTTGTGTCTTCTTGCTTTGTTGTTTATTCTGATCTTTCTGATCTCAGGTACCATATCAGACTCATTCATCATTATTCTAATGGCTGAATGTGTCCTGCTCACAGCAGAGACTCAGTCCGTATTCAGGGAAGGAGTAACTATACAGAGGGATACATTGTCCATGTGAGTGCCACAGCAAGTGAGGAACATAAAGAAAAGATAAAAGAGAGTGCTTTTCAAAGGAGATTCAAGAGCACCTGATAAAGAACTCATGCAGGGCTTCTGCGATCTCAACACCAGGGGGCACTGTGTTCACAGACTACAATGGCCCCAGGCTTGGCATCAATGTTGTCTAGCCCATGTCTCCCACAGTACATAGCAATTCAGGAAAAAAATGAATCAATCCTAGAAAACCACAGAGCACTGGGCTTGCCTTGGACTTGAGAGCAGTGTTTCTTAGGCAGTCTGTGATGAGGGAATATTTTCATTAAATTATTTATGATTGATTGCTCAACAAAACTTGAGTAACATACAATATTAAAACATGTAATCAGGGGTAGGGTTATTATATGTTATATGTAAAAGGAGATGAGAGTGAGGAAAGGCAGAGCCGTGAGTAGGTAAGAATGGGGCATGTAGTGTCTTTCTTTATAATTTTGAAGTTTGTTCATCATGAGTTTTTAAGTTACTATTTTCTTGATTCCTAAGGGAGTGTGTGTGTGTGTGTGTGTGTGTGTGTGTGTGTGTCTGTCCCCTTAACTTTTGTGTTTACAATAAATTGTTTACTTAAGACTCCCCAGATGCAGTCTTAGGATGGATGTAAGATTTACTCTTACAGATAGAAAAAAGTAGACTGAAAGGTGAATTTCTCAAACTCAATGAATATATAGCTGAAGCCTCAACAGAGCCCTAAACCCAAGCCCACCTAGTTTCTACTGCAGCACATTGCATCCTGTGAACAGCAACCCTTTGTCCATTGATTCCTCATTCCCTCACTAAACATAATATCCAAGTGTCCCTGGTGATGAATCAGTCTGAAACATTAAGAAGCCAAATGACAGACAACCTTGAAAACAGAGGTGAGATTTTAGATTCTGTCTGAAATTATTAAAACATTCTGGAAGTGATAACGTCAAGTTTAATATTTAGCGAGTTCACTGTGAGCACTGTTGGGTAGGGGGTACACTGGACCAGGCAGAGCAACTGAGGCAGGAGGGATGGTCCAGGTGAAGCAGGAAAAGCCAAGCCAAGATGCTAGCACATTGGACATGATTCATCAAGAGGATGCACTATCCCTGCTGCAGCCAAACCTTGTCTGGACACTGGGGGGAGGGGAGAATACCACCCACTGGGAAGCCAGTCTATGCCCATGCATGGGGTGGAGGGAGACAGAGGAAATCTCAGTAATGAGAATCTGCAGTGAGGAAAACGGGTGCAAGGAAACATGGAAATGCAAGAAGCTGGTAAAGGAGAGAGCAGAAGGCAGGCGGCATCTGTGAGCCCAAGGACAGGAGGAAGGAAGAAGGCGGAGTAGGCGGCAACAGCAGTCGGGTTCCCAGCAGCACTAAAATTGTTCCTGCCACTTGGCAGGAGTCAGTTCAGATGTCTCGGATCCAAGCGCCTCGTCCTTTTCCTCACTCAGATAACTGTCAATTGGTGAGACTCATGGACCAAAGGATCCTTGGCAAATCTCCTTTCTCTCCTTGGTGGTGATTTAAGCCCTCAATGTGTTGTTTATAGAAGGAATGACAGAGGCAATGAGTTACTCCTGCCAAAGTGGACTATAAGACATTTGGCGTGTCTGATTAAAAGTTTATGAAGCACGGTTTAAATACACCTATCTCTCTTAGAAAATATTAACTTAGAGTCTAGATGAATAGAGGATGAGTGTTATTATTCCATCCTCAGGCACCTTTGTGACACTCACTTTATTATTGATCACTTTTGTAGCAAAAAAGAAAGAACCCTCGTATTACAGAAAACTGTGCATTTCTCTAAGCTTTTCATCAGTATTATGCATTTGATTCCTTCAATAAGCTGTTAAAAGAGAATATGCAAGAGATTGTCATCCCAATTATTCCCAGTTTGCAGAAGCAAACCTAAGGCTAAGAGAGCTACAGAAGTTTAATTTACCCACACCACACGATGTGTTCGGCAGCAGAGCTAAAGCCAGCTCTCTTGATCAGGACTACTGTTTTCACAGATTCCCAGCCCCCACTTTAGACAACTTGTGGGTGTAGCTTTTCTGGAGTGACAGTGTGGTGTGCATGTCATTATCCTCTCCTGAAGACTGGCTGAAAGATCTTCCACGGGACACAGGTGAAGAACCACCAAATCTGAGGCTGCTTTGACCTGACATCCCTAGATCTTTGAGCATCTCTTGGCAGTTGCTGTGTCAAAATCAGTCATCATAAAGTACTATTGCCAAGCATAATGCAGAGTGCTGAAGGGTGGAACACAAGGCAGAGATGTGGTTAGAAGTGGAGAAGACACAGGAAGTGAGGACTCTTAAGATCCTCGGCGAGAAGGAGGCCCCATTAGAGTGTACAAGTGGGGAAGAGGGAAGAGGTACACATTTAGAACCTAGCCCCTAACTAGGATGTGTCTTGCTGGCAGGCAGAAGGAGAGTTGAGCATCAGATCCCACCCTGCTGGATGCCAGAGACTATGCCTGAACTCTTAGAGGAAGTATTTAATCAACAAGCACTTTCCACCCCGGCTGTGTTCTGAGCATAACTACAGATATTAGAGATGCCCAAGTAGGGAGAGACAGGCTAACATGGCCAGGGGGGTCATCTCCTTCCCTTCTGGTAGTTCATCAGGGAAAGTGAAATCAAGTGGTCACAGGTCTCTAGCTGCTTCACCTTTCCTAGGAGTTTTCTATTTTACACAGTTGTTCCTTACAAATATGCAGGCTACAGTAGTCCTGGGTGCTCTCTCTCCTCCAGAGCCCATTTTCTGGTAAACTCAAGCTAGGCTTGCTTCTCTATAGGACACTGAGTTTTTGGTGACCACGGATGTGTAGCCAAGCTTCTGCTGGGTAATTCTGTCCCCCACCCCCAGTGTGTTCCAGTTTATAGGTAATCTCACAGTGTTTGGGACCTGTGTTTCCATGCCTTGTGTATAAAATGCAAAGACACTCTTCTCATAAAGTAAACCTTGCGGTGGCCAGGAAAAGTAATAAGCAATTAAGTATAATATACTATGTCATCTCATTCTCCCAACTTTGTCCTAATTGTCCAAGCTTGAACCCCTGCAGGTGACAGATGTCTTTCATTTCTGTCCATAATATGCTGGACACAAAAGCAAGAATTCTGTCCCTGTATATACCAGTGCCAAAGGGCTGGAATCTTGTCAGGAGTGCTTTGGGACCCCCAAGCCAAAGGTCTGTTCATTTACAATGTTGTAACAAGATTGACTTGGTTAGGCTCCTAGGAAGAGTTCTGGATCACTTCCTTTTAAGAACCATTTTATTTATTTACTTATTTATCTGGCAGTACTTGGGACCAAACCTAGGGCTTTGTACATGCTAGACAAGTACTCTATCACTGAGCTATATCCTTTGGGCAGCATAGATACAGATTCTTTGAGCCAGGATGGTGTGCCTAGTCAGTCCAGAGAATGAAACAAGGAAGCTACAACTCTGGCCTGAGGAGTTTACATCGTCATCAGGAGAGAGGGCTATGTGGATCTGATTATTCATAGTCTTCACATTAACTCTGGTCTCGCTGCCTGGTGCTCTCAACTGCTACCCCTTCTACTGCTATCTATCCACAGAGGATGATGAGTCCCCCACCTTTTAGCCCCACCCTGGGTCTTTTTCCACTAAGCACTGCACCCACACATTCTCCTCAGCCATTTCTCAGGTAGTACTTCCACATGTATTCCAGGGACCCAGAAAATTCCCCTTCTCTCCATTTTCAAACTTCACTTATATAACCACCATCTGTCTGGCTGCACAGGCTAAAAATCAAGAATCAATCACTCCCAATCTTTTCCTCACCCGTTCTTCCTTCGACCAATCTGTCACTAAGCCCTGCCAAGTCTTGAGTCTCACAGTTCTGGCCCCCTAGCTCCCTTTCTGTGCCCCCTCTGCCTGAGATTCAGCCCTAGCTCTTCCAGCTCACATTCACAATTTGCTGACTGACATTAAAGAGAAGATGATTGTATGCACATGCTAAGGTCATTATGAAAGCTGTCTTTCAGGGTGGGGCATTACAGGATATGCAGGAATCAGCTGCCGTGGAGTAGAAAAGAAGCTTGTTGTCTGAATGCAACTAGGACAATGGAGAACGACAGTCAAGGCACTGCGTAGGGCTCAGCGGATGGGAAACTTCTAAGTAGAAACATCAGGCAAAAGGGGGGACTCTGGCTAAACACGCTTGGTGGCATAGTTGTGGACAACAGGCCAGGGAGGTAAGCTACTAAAGGTGATAGATGAGAATTTTGATCAGATAGCAAGGAGGCTCAAGTGCCATGGTGAGCACAAGCAGCAGGATTGGAGGCTGAAAACTGGACCAAATGAACAGCCAGTGGACCAAGGACAGAACCCATGACCCTTCACCATGCTTCTAAACACACTCCACCTTGGTCTTCTTGTAGTATATGCTTAAGTCTGCAGGAAAGGGGCTAAGTTCCCAAACATAGCAAGCTCTCTCTCTGTCTCTCTGTCTCTCTGTCTCTGTCTCTGTCTCTCTGTCTCTGTTTCTCTCTCTCTCTCTCTCTCTCTCTCTCTCTCTCTCTCTCTCTCGTGTGTGTGTGTGTGTGTGTGTGTGTGTGTGTGTGTGTGTGTGTGGCTGGCTGGCTATCTATCTCTCTGTCTGTCTGTCTCTCTCCCATGCTTATCCCTGGAAAGGACCTATCTTTGGTCCCTAATGTCCTTTCCAATCTCCTAACAACTTGCCATTTGGTGCTAAGCCTCCAAGTTCTTGAAATGTAACCCCTGGTCAGCCTGATGCATTGTCCTTTTCTAAGTCCACTTGCCTCCAGGGAAGTGCTCATCCCAACTCTCATTGCTAGACCGGGTCTGGTTCTGAAAGCAAATCCACACTTACCTCCATTGTTGCCTATTTCCTATTAAATTGAGAGGTCTCTATGTCTAGGGCCTGGAAGTTGCTTCACAGCATTAATACTAATAAAAATAACAATGAGTCATCTTGGTTCCTATCATGGTACTCACTATCATGGTGATGTTAGTAGTAATTTGCTGACCTGTAGGTTTTTTTTTCAAATAATTTTCAAAGGGATCATGTGAAATAATGACTTCCCTTTTTCTCCTATGGAGCAGCTGAGTATATATATCTCCAAATGAGCACACAGCAAAGAGATAGCATGTGACAAGACTGAATCTCAACCTCCAGACCTTTGCTCTTCCCCACTGAGGAGCTTTATCCCTTTACACAGGGACACTGTGCATACTTGGTACCTGGAAAGTGGTGGTGAAGAGATGGGAGGCTGGAGTGAAGAAAAAAAAAATGGCTAAAGCCAAAAGCCCAAGAGCTGTGATAGAACGGGAGAAGAAGAAGCATTGGGTGGTATGCTCACCAACTGGAGAGGCTGTTGTAGACGGTGTGGATGGATAACTCTGGCAAGATGTCACACATTCAGGAGGAACTAGGCAGTCAGTCACGGCTGAGGAGTGACAGAGCAAGTTTCTGTTTCCAAAGGAAGTCTTTCTTGGAGCTTTAGCAAAGAAAGCTCATAGCTTGCCATTGTTCTCAGCCCTGCCACATGGCTTGCAAGGGCCCCTGGTTCAAGCCCTAGCAGATGACAGAAGTGAAGGACAGAAAGAGAGGGGGGATCTGGAATAACACCCATCTAACAAAACAAGGGAGCTTTCTCTTTCTAGTGTTCTAATAAAACTGTAGAGTTTGCCTCAATTTAACCACCTGAATCCCCTCTCTGTCACTGTTGCCCAGGCTAATAAGAAAAGCCTCATGCTGTGGAAGTTCAGGGATGAATTTCACCACTCCCTGGACAGTACCAGCAATAGGACTAGGAGGCATCACTATGAAGTTTCAAAACTCACACTACTTTGAAGTTATCACGTAAGGATTGTCACAGGGGAACCCAGTAAGACTGCAAGTTCTCCTTGTTTCACACTGTAGGACTGAGGAGGGAGTTGAAGGAGATTAATTACTTTCCCTGCTAATCAATGCAAAGACATATTTTCCTGTTCCTCCATCTCATAATTTTTATTTCATCTAGTTTGGGCTTTTTTAGGGTTGCCAGATGTCCCAGTTTCAGTGGGACAATCCTGCGTTTTGAAGGTATGTCCCATCTGCTCTTGAAAATATTTCTGTTCACTGCTCTCTTGTCGACTGTGGGGTTTTTAGAGCTGCCAGCCAGGGTAGAGCGGCTGGAGAGGAGATGATAAATTATTGTAACACTATAAAAAAAAAATCACTCACATCCACCACCTCACCTCAGCGATGCTTCGAATTAATTCTGCAGGAATGTTTGTCGTGAAAGGTGAGTCACCAGACCTCCATCTGGGGATGGGAAGCTCTTTCCACCATGCCTTGAGGAGAAGCAGACTGGGTAGAAAGAAACCTATGGGAGGATTCCTGGACTGGCCACAGGAACACCTGCCTCTGCCATTTTCCTGGAGAGTGGCTTAGGGTTGTTTACATAAAAGGAAAAGTAGAAGAAAACATTGAGCAACTACTGTCTACCTGATGCTCTGCTTGGCAATTCTGGTAAAATACCTAGTTAATTTCTAGAGTAAGTTGGGTGGCACAGGTTTATATCCCCACCTTGCAGATGAAAAACTTACAGCTCAGAGCCTGCAAATCCAAACTCCTGATATAAACCCCAGGGCAGAGGCTCACCTTCATCTGCCAGGCTGCCTCTCTAGGGTCTCTTCCAGGTTCGTATGATACCAGGAGAACCTGTCAGTTAAGGCTCTGTCTGTGGGAAGCTTTGAATGGACAAGATATTGAGAAAACCTTCTAAATCTGGATCTACATACTGTTTACACTGCTTTAAGATGAACATTGAAGCTGACATTGCTGGATAATAACATTGTGACCTTTGGCCATTTTTTCCAAATTATCTTCATCAGTCATACCATGGCATCCCTTGTTTCTTGTAAAGGAGCCACTGAAAGTGCTGTTTCGGTTCACCGTCATCTGAGGAGGGGCCACTGGGTCCATTATCCACAGTCTCTGGAACTTGTTGAGTGAGTTTATCATCATTACTTGGACAGAACAAGTCCCTGACAGTAGAGGCCACACAGGGCAGATTCTGACGGTTGCTGCTGTCCCAGATAATGGAGATCTGCCGAGTAAGCTCTATGCCAAGAGGAAAATGAGAATGTTCTGGAATCCTCCATAAGTGGCATTGAGTGGGTCCATTAATATGCACTGACCATCATACACACAGCCTTGTGTTGTTTTGGTTTTTTTTTTTTTTCCCCACACTTCTGGCTTTTTTTTTTTTTTTCTTCATGCCTCAATAGAGAGGCTCAGTGCGAAGAAAGCAGATCTCCTCTGTGGGCCTTTGTTAGCGTCTCCAAGTGACAAATGGGCAAGTGGGTGAAAGCTCCGAAAATACAGCTCTCACGTCAGCTGCCATCACTTTGGACGCCCTCCTGGCGGCGACAGAGACACCGCACAGCCCCCTCACCCGGCTGTTCTGCTCTTGCCCTCCCCTCTCTCAGTAATGATGGAAATCTTTCCTGAGTTCAGCTCTCTGTACTCGCTCCCTTCCTGGCTTGTCGCTGCTTCATATGGAGGGCTGGGCACTTACCTTCTGTAAACTCTGGAAACACTAGAGGGCTCCATATGCCCCTTGCACTTTCAGGGGGACGTGTGTACACACTTGTACATCCCGTCCGGTCCTCAAAGGCTCCCCAACAGCAAAGTGGGTAGATATCTTTTCTCTGTGGCTACAGAGCTGAACAGAACCACCCAGCTGGGCAGCAGGACCCTTACCAATGATCTACTGATGAAAAGGGTTAGCTCTGCTCTAATTCTCTCTGTTCCCACGAACAAATAAATGATTGGTTTCCATTCCTCTGTATTCCTAGCTGTGAAATGGGCCCCTTTGCCTCTCCCACAGGCTCTGCAGCACGTCTTTTCCCTGAAGTTGGCTCCCTGGACATGGGGACTTTCCTATTGCTTCTCAATACTTGGGGCTCTCCTGGTCTGGGATAAAACCACATGGTGGTTTCTCCCACTGTATGATCACTTTGTGTTCACCTGCCCACATCCCCTCTAGAAAAGAACTCCCAGGGAGGCGTGCCTATGGCGGCATGATTTGCCAGTGGTGTCTCAAAGCGAGACTGAATGAAGAACAGAACTCATAAATGGTTGATGGGAAGCAGCTTGTCTAAATTCCCACCCACCCCACTGCCTACTCCAGAGAGAAGGAAAAAATGAGTCCAGCAGTGGGGGTACCGACAGAGACATGAGAGGGTGTATGTGTGGGTGCCCTGGCTGACAACTTCTAAGGAGTCTGTGCTCAGCTTATTAAAATAGCCCCCAGACACCTCCCTCAGAGATCCTGAGTCCCACTAGGAAGCAGCACCCAAAACCACACCTTAAGAGGCTCCCAGATGATCTCCACGGGGCTTGGCTAGATCAAAGTAGATGGTGACCCTGACATTAGGATTGATAGACAACTGTGTATACTTCTTGCTATCAGAAACGGGTCTCTGGCAGGACCAGAGTAAAAATTTGAGTTCCTCAATTGTCCTCTGGGTGGCGCTGTGTAGATGCGTCAGCTCAACAGAAGGCGTCCCTCCCCCACGACCACCAAGCTCTTGTAACCTCATTTCTCACAGTGGCCCCAGGTGGGGATTCGGCTGAAAGCCAGGGTTGCCAACACCAGGGATTTATATGAGGCAATGTCTGGCGAGTACAAGGTCTCAGTCGAAGTCTCTGCTCACTCTAACTTGGGAACAAAATGTTTCAAAGACAGGACACTGGGCCTCCGTGGCGCTTTTGCACCTCACACAAAACAGTGTCAGAGCGGCTGGGTGTTCGGCGACTGCATTATTAGTTTTCAGACTGTCGTTTGTAACTACAGAAGTAGCGCGTGTTTTTGTGGATGATTTAAAAAAAAGCATATAAACAAAAATAATTTTTAAAAGTCAACTGAAATCACACCACCCACGGCTAACCACTGTTAACATTTACTGTGTTTCCTTAAATGGATACTGTTTGGTAACCTGCTTTTTCTACCTTAACAATATAACAAGAACATTTTCCAGGGTAGGAACCACATTAAAATCATTTTTTAAAGTTGCATAGTATTATAGTATTTCATTTACAGATGGACCATGGTTTATTTAACCAATTCCATATTGTGAGACATTAAAAATTCTCCCCTGCCATTCTCCTCTCCCCCTCTCCCTTTCTCCCTCTTCAAGTGTCTTTTGCTTTTATGGTCAGTTCTTCCAGAAGCTCTCTTACAGTTACCCCGTTGCTCTCTGCGCACTCATCCAGTGAATGCTTCCTATAATTATGCTTCTTATAATACACATTCCTAGAAGTGGGAAAAGGGTCATCCAAAGCACTCAAGGCTTTGTTCTGAAGGCTTTCTGCAGAGATTGCCCACTGCATTCACACCACTAGGGAACAGGAGAGACCACAGGGGTCTTGCTGAAGGAACCCTGTGAAGTCATCTGAGAATCCCCTCCCCACCATTCCTGGGGCACAGTTTTATGCTGGAACAATTTACCAGTCCTGTCCCCTATGGAAAGTCGACAATCATAGCTGTGGAAAACCTTCCCAGAAGGGCCTCATCTCTGCCTTATTCAACAGGGCAGTCTGCAGGTCTGCTTGCTTCTTCTGCCTCTGCCTTGTAGGAGTAAAAGATTGGAAATACACTGACCTTCTCTAGGAATTATTTCCATAGGAGCTATGAGAGGGTCGTGGTAGCCTCAAGGCAGTGGCTACTGTAAATACAGCCATCTCTGTTTTGGACAATGATGGTGACTGTCCTTCCCCACCATTTTCAATTCCTGGGGTCTAGGCAGAGGGAGAAGGTGGGACTCTGCTTTTTTCGGTGTGATGTATGAGGTTCTCAGTAATGCCAATATGAAAGCGTTAGAATATACTCCATTCCAACAACAGAAAGAGGAACAGAGGCTGACCCTGGCCAAAGCTGAAGTTCTGTAAGGCAATGAGGTCAGGGAGAGGTATCAGAAGGCACCAAATAAGACCAGAAAGCCATAGGGATGACCCAGCCAGAGACAAAATACAAAGTGAGCCAGAAAAGTTGCCTGTGCGTCAAGTCAGAGGCAGGGCCCACTAGTTCAAAAACAAGGGCAGGTGCCAGAGGCTTGAGCTGTCCAGGGACAGCTTGTATCAGTGTGCCGTGCGTAAGCACTATGCATGAAAGACTCACACAGAGTCTCCACAAAAATCATGAGGTCTCTGCCCTGAGATCCATGAAGAAAACAGACTGCCCATACAGGCAGAACCTCCAAGAGAACAAGTTCTCCAGGGTTCGGAAAAGACCAAGTGGCAGAAACAGGCTTTGGCACCTGGGATGCCAAGCAAAAGTGAAATTGTTTCAGAGTTAGGCAAAATCTATATCAAGGAAAGTAATTCCTGGCCCAGGAGGGAATCCAGGTTTAGATTGAGTCTTGCCCCTATTTCTGCATAGTCAGTATGCTGCAGGAAAGGGGTCCTGGAATCAAAGGTTTACTCTCACAGCAAGAGCTGCTGTCTGGCCTGGCAGATAGTTTAACAAAATGTGCTGAAGAGAATGAAGCAGGGCTGTGTGGAGACAGAGAGGCAGGCCTTGGTGTACCCCCGACTTGTCTGCCATATGAAGATATTGTTTTCACAATTTAAAGAAACCGATTAAAACTATTTCCTAAATTGTTTTCATAGAATTTTGCAGCTGTAATGTGGAGGAAAACAATACACAATGAAAAATTATATATGTGGTATAATTTCAATTATGAAGAAATATTTATACATAATAGAAAAAGGCATGGAAGGAAATACACCAATATCTGAACAGTGTGGAAAAGAGCAATATGTGGATAAGAAGCAGAGTGGGGAAAAGTGGGGGCAGGGGGTGAGGAGGAGCCAGGGACAAGACAGCCCTCATAGGCCTAGTGGACTATTTCACCTAGGGCCTTACCCACTGGCGTTTCATAGTACCACTAGCTGGGAACCACACATTCAACACAGAACCAATACAGGGCATTGCATAGTCAAAACTATAACGTGTCTTTAGTCTACTGTTAATAGAACTGATGTACTTTGAGCTTTTTTTTTAAATGTCTTATTGTCATTCTGATTTCTTATATGATATTTTTTGGTGTATTAAATTGTACTATTTTATAATCAAGCTAGATGTGGTAGTTTGAATGCAATTGCCCCTATAAGCTCATAGGGAGTGGCTTTGTTGGAGGAAGTGTGTCACTGTGGGGGTGGATTTGGAGGTCTCCTTTGCTCAAGCTTCACCCAGTGAGATAGTTCACTTCCTGTTGACTCCATATCAAGTTGTAGAATTCTCAGCTCCTTCTCTAGCATCATGTCTGCCTGCATGCTACTGTGTCCTATTATGATGAAAATGAACTAAACCTCTGAACATAAGCCACCCAATTAATATTTTCCTTTGTAAGAGTTGCCGTAGTCATGGTGTCTCTTCACAGCAATATAAGCCCTGACTAAAATAAAAGTTGGTACCAAGACCGGGTATTGGTGTGATAAGCCAGATCATGTTTTTGTTTGAGGGAATATGTGTAGAGCTACTCTAATTATTCTTTATCAATAAAAATTCAGGTGTCAGCTATTAGGGTAAGAGCCTGAGAGATCAAAAAAGCAGAGGAACCACCAGTCCTTCCTACCTGCTCCATTCCTTCCTCCAAACAGAGAGCCAGATTCCACTTTGCCCTGCCTTACTATTTCTGGTTCTATCTGCCCTCAGTTTTCTAAAACCTCTGTGGTTGGCTAGTGACTAACTCCATCCTCTGACTCCAAGCAAACTTTATTTGTCAGAACATGATCAAAATATCACACATTTTCCCCAATTTGTCTAAAAAAAAGAAAGAAAGAAAAAGAAGAAAGGAAGATTTTAACTAACATAGTAAAATCATATACAATACATGCAATAAATATATGCAAATATATAGGTAAGATTACATTAAAAATGTCTAGTCTATTTTCATTTGACAAATTTAGAGAAAATACTCTTTTATCTATCCTATGTTGGTGAGTCCAAAGTATTGCACCAAATTCACGTTCCATCCTAACTTATATTACCAACCCAAAACTATCTTTTTAATGTCTCTCAACCTTATATATTTTACACTTTTTTTTGTTTTTTTTTTTCAAGACAGGGTTTCTCTGTGTATTTTTTGCCTTTTCTGGAACTCACTTGGTAGTCCAGGCTGGCCTCGAACTCACAGAGATCTGCCTGGCTCTGCCTCCCGAGTGCTGGGATCAAAGGTGTGTGCCACCACTGCCCAGCATTTTACACTTTTTTTGTGAGTGTCTTTTCTGAGTCTTGTAACAAGGAAAACTATAACTATCTAGTCTTGAATGCCATCAGAGACTTGAGAAGGATATAATATTATCCAAGTAAACTGGAAGTGCAGGGTAAACAACTTTCAAAATTAAGAAATGACAGAAACAGCTGGATGCCTGAACAGTCACTCAAGGTTCCTCTGTAATGTTGGGGCATCCTTCTTTGGCCTGCAGGTCTAGAATATCTGACAGACTTTTCTGTGAATCATGATTTTTGAAGGATTTTTGTCCTGTCTTGTCTTGGCAAAGTTCAGCAGTCACTTTCTTTTGTGTCCTGCTTGTCCAATTTGGACAGCATACTGTCAGCAGTCCAAGTAAGGACAATTTCTTGCCCAGTGGCTAACTTTTGCCACAAAGAATGTAAACTCCATATGGACTTTCTCAAATGCCCATCATCTTCTCAGAAGTAGATTGGTGCTGCCAGGAGCAGACATGTCTCATTGTTATGAAAAGCTTTAGGTTATTAAATATAATAAATGCCATGTTCTGTAGGTCTTTGAAATGTTTGAAGACCATTTATCTATTTAAATATATAGTACATATTTATAGATATGTTTATGACCTTGAAAACATACTTAGTATAAGTTTGACTATTATAGATAACTATTAATCTGTATTTCTTAACTATACATTATATTTTTAAATGAGCTGAATAAACACAATACCGTAAACAAGTGTAGAAATATACATACAGCATAACAAAATTAACTTTAAATTTACATCAATATACCAAAATCCATACCAATATAAACTACTTAAGATAATAGTTGTTTTTGGATTAAAGTAGATTTAGTAATCTACCTTTTTATCCTATCATTTCTATATCACTCCCCCCTTTTCTTTTTAGAACAAAATCCCTGAATCCAATCTCCTTTGGTCAGTTTTCTTTCCTGACCATTGCCAATAACAATTTGTAACCAACCTCCTTAAATGGTAACAAATATCTAGAAGCCATTTTTTGGGAATGTGGGCATAGTTCTCTAGACTACTTACTGTTAATTGAGGGCACTGGTAATCTTTGGGGGAAACCTTGAGAAAATCAGGATAATTGTTAAGTCTTAGTTATCCTATTCTGTGAGACTGTCAAGAGCCTAAAAGCTGTTCTGGATGCAGAATTTTGAGAAAACTGTAACAGCAGCATTTTGAGATGCTGGATCACATGGGACATCTATATTCATTGGTATCTGATCTCCTTGCTCTGAAAATACATAAACTTTTAAAGGTAACATATATATCTGCATTAATAAAAGTATAGACTGTGATTGTATACAAGTCAGCCAAAGATGATTTTTTGGTTTTATGTGTTTGAGCAGTTAAAATATACCTTACATGTCTTGTAGTTCTTTTAGGTTTATTTCTTTATGTTTGCAGCCAGGATTTCATGGTATTTTCCTCAATCAAATCTGATCATCTTTAACTCTGAATGAATCTTACAGTCTTTCATTTCCTGTAGAAATAAAAGCAAAACCTCTCCCCTAAAGTAACACACATTTTGACCTAAGTTTTGAAGTCAAGATATTTTTTTAATATATAGGTTGGCTGATTCTAGCAGTGTTCATTATCCAATGTATCTTAGTATCTATTGCGTGTTTGTCAGCAGTCAACAAATTCAAAATACACAAAATAACGTACAGTATCCAGACTCTCTGTGTATTTCCCATCTTTACTTGGCTTTTTTCTTTTATATTACTTTACCCCCTTTTTAAGGACTTTATTTTATTATTTTAAAACTAAACTTTTCTTTTTATGACTATCTATTCCCTTTTTCTTTTCTCTCCCAAGCCTTTGTGCATTTTTTAACACACTATAACCCATTTAGAGGCCTGTTTCCTTCTGTATCTGTTTTTACTGCATATCTCTATCTTTTTATGACCACATGAGCCTTTAAACTGCTAAGCAACATGGCTAGGACCAAAGTGGCAGCTTTGGGAGCTGGCTCCACCCTGCTCCTTTGTATGTGAGAGCTTAGCTTCATGGTGGAGGCACAGGCAGGAGCTCTGGAGAGTTTGGAGTCCGTGATCATGAGCCCCATTTAAGTGTTTGTTAACAGGACTTCTTAAAAGAGCTGCACCCATTTTTGCCACTAGCACTGAATCAGGGAGCCACCTGTTAAAGGAGCCATGCCTCTGCTTGCTGCTTGCAAACACATCCTACTGAGAATTGCCAAGAAGCCATGCTTGACTCAATTCTTGTGTGTCTAGAATCCTTTTTTTAAGCTTTCTCGGGTTTTATGTGGAAATTCTTTCCCCATGCTGGGTGCCATATGTAGTGTTACACTAATTATTCTTTATCAATAAAAATTCAGGAGTCAGATATTGGGGTAAAAGCCTGAAAGGTCAGAGAAGCAGAGAAGCCACCAGTCCTTCCTACATGCTCTGAATATGGACCTTGGGACTGTGGATTAGAAAAGCAGTTGAATGCTTTAAATGGAGCTTAGTGGGCCATACTAGTAGGAGCATGGAAGACATTAGTACTGAGGGTGGTATGAACTGTTGGGGTCTGAACCAAGAAGTTTCAGAGGAGAAGAATTTTAGTATACTGCTTAGAGATTGCTCTTGTGATATTTTGGTGAAGAATGTGGTTGTTTTTTGCCCTTGTCTGAAAACTCTGCCTGAGGCTAAAGTAAATAGTTTTGGATTAATTCCATTGGCAGAGGAAATCTCAAAACATATAGACTCTGTTGTGTGTTATTAATGTTAACTCTAATGAAGATTTATAATAAAAAAAAGAGCAAGCTGAGGAAGTAAAAAAAAAAGTGTACAATTTGAGGAGAAAAGGAACACCACGAAGTAGAGTGGAATTAAGTCCTATTATCAAAAAGATAAACAGATTAAGAAATGGAATAAAGGTGTCATGACCTCAGGGGAAGATCCCATTCAGCTAAGTTTCCAAATTGTGAAAAGGAATTAAAGAAAAGCGTAGAGGTGGGTGTGGTGATGCACACCTTTAACCCCAGTATTCCAGAAGCAAAAACTGGTGGATCTCTAAATCTGAGACAGCCTGGTGTACAGAGCAAGTTCCAGAAAAGCTAAGCTGAGGCATTGAGGATTACCATGGAAAACAGAAAGCTGATGAATATCTAATTGAAGGATCTCTGAGTTCAAGTCCAGTCTGCTCTACAGATCCAGTTTCAGGGCAGCCAAGCTTAGGCTGTGATGGAAAACAAAAAACTGGGGAAGATGTAATTGAACAAGGGGGTTGACTATATTCCAGCCCCAGCAAGTACCAACACTTGGCAGCTTCAGCCACTTGGTTCTGTCTTTAAGGACAGAAGAAAGGGGGCTATGAAATATCCCTACATGACTAAGGAGGCCAGGCATGTGACAGGGGTATCCCTGAATGGAGGCCTAGAGAGGCCATTGTGTGAAACTGTGAAGAAGCCTGGATTGCTTTTGAGACTCCAATGTAGACGAATTAAAACAGAGCCAGAAATTTGGGTTGAAGCCTTAGAGAGATCAGGGAAATACAGAAAGCCACCAGCCAACCTCACCTCACCAACTCTGCAGCTTCCAAGGAGAGTGACTTCCTGTCTACCCAGGCTTATATGCCTTGCTTTTCTGCCTTCTCATTGGCTCTTAGCCTAGCTGCCTCACTTCCTTTTCCTACACAGTTCTGTCACAGTTTGTCTGTCTATATAGACCTCCAGGTCTCTATGGTTGGTACTGGGATTAAAGGCATGTGTCACCATGCTTGGCTCTGTTCCCTAGTGTGGCCATAAACACACAGAGATCCTGCCTGCTAAAGGATTAAGGACATGTGCTGCCTGACTTCTTTGTTTATTTAAAATGGCTGGCCTTTTCCCCTGATCTCCAGGCAAGCTTTATTTATTAACACACAAATAAAATATCACCACATTTCAGCACAAATAAAACATCACCACACTCCAAGATTTTGGAGATGCCATGGCCATGGGATACCTGCTGAGGAAAGCTGCTAACAGGGAGTGGAATAAGCCCAAAAGAAAGTGTGTTGCAGTCAACAAAGTTGAAAAGAGTTGGAGTTCTGAAGAGTGTTTTGACATCAGACATGCAGATGGAGAGTTTGGAGTTTGCCCAGCTGGTTTTTGGTTTTCCTTTGGTCCAATATTTCCTCACTATGCTCCCTTGCCTACATTTTGGAACAGTAATGTATATTTTCTCCCATTATGTGTTGGAAGTATGTGATCTTTTTTTTTCATTTTGATTTTATAGGGGATTACAATTAAGAGATTGTATGAATCTCAGAAGAGACTTTGAACTTTGGATTTCAGTCAGGTAACTACTTGATTACAGTAGCACATATGTGGTGAGTAATGTCTGTAGAAATACAATGATTACAGTTAAGTCAACTGAAGATTCAGCTGCAGAGAATTCTTAACCCACGGAGCAGATTCAGCCATTGTCATGTAATCTGATTCTATAACTCTCTGATTAAACCTGCACTGGTCCTTTGAATAATGCCCCTCTCAGAAGCCAAAGATTAATAAACAAAAGTAGCTGGTGAGGCATACTTCTTTATGAGCCATTTGTCAGAGAGACCCCCCAGACGCACCTAAAACAGAAGAAACTGTTGTCAATGCTCCTGGTTACCCATCTAAATGGGACTATAAGACCCTATTGTTGAAGATATCACACATTTGGTTTGAAGGACATAGAGAAATTAAGCTGAATCTGAGTATAAGTTTCCTCCCTGTTGACTAGCTTTCATAGTGCTGGGAGGTGCAAACCGCTGAGAGAAAGAATTATTGGTTACCCCCATAATAGGCATGCCTAGCAAGATATGCCCACCAGTGCAGTAGTGGGATGGCTATTGTGGGGGTAACCAGTCACTATCAGATTTGAGGCTTTCTCCACAGGAGATAATTCTTGTCTCATTCTGTAAACTTGGGTAAGAACCCATGGCTAGAGAGTCCATAAGCTCTAGGAGACAACTCCTACTGTTTTTTGATAAATGAACATGGTCTCAAATTGCCTTCTCTGTAAAGTAGACAATGGTTAATACAGAGACTCACAACTGCTCAAACTGTAGAGAGTAATACAGAGTGCACTCAGAGATATGGAAACAGGGAATAACACAACTATACAATAAGAAGCATCTTTAATGGAGCATAAAAGATAAGGTATGGCCAGTGTGGTGGCTCATTTCTGTAAGCACAGCACTCAGGAAGCTCACCATAAGTTCAAGGTCAGATTGTGTTTCACGGTGCATTCCAGGCCAGCCTGGTTACACTATGAAACTCTGTCTCAAACAAAATTTAAAAACAAAACAGAAAAAAAGGTAATAAAGAGAGAAAGGGGAGGGAGGGAAGGAGGGAGGAAGGAAGGAAGAAAAGGGGAAAGGAGGAAGAAAGAGGAAGGAAGGAAGGAAGGAAGGAAGGAAGGAAGGAAGGAAGGAAGGAAGGAAGGAAGGAAGGAAGGAAAGAAGGAAGGAAGGAAGGAAGGAAGGGTGGGTTAAAGGGGGGAGTAACAGACCCAGACATGTTAAAGAATGATTGGGGGTTTGCAGTTTTTTTCTACCTCTCACCCACCTCTGATCTGAGACTTAAACCAGATAGTTTTAGAGGCTCTGTTTTCTCACTTTGTGGGCACATAACATCTCCCTCAATAAATAAAATTAATATAGGGGGGCTAGAGGATTCACTGCACCATGGGAGCTTGCATGTGGTCCCTCCTCCACACCCCAACCAGATCACTGCAGGTTTTCTCCTTCCTGCCTCAGAGCCACAAAATACGACTCCTTCTTGCCTCCAGATTTCTCCCTTCAGAATCTACTAATTCTCCCTTAGTGCTAACGTGTCAACTTGTCTCTCATCATCTCTACCGACATCAGCTAAATAATTCACAGGGTCCAGTGCAAAATGAAGACACACCTTGGTAAGAGAATTATTAGTAATGTTTAAATAGCAATAACTAAGCCTTAAACTAAGCTTCGGACCCTTCCAAAGATGGAGTCCGCTGCTATTGTGCTCTACCACCCATTAAGCAGATGCAACCTGGAACTCTGACAAGTTATCTTTCAATTCCTTAGACTTTAACATTGTGTTTCCAATTCCTTTGAAACTATCATATACATTACTCAGGTTTTTCTTATACTCTTGTACTAGTTTGTATTCATTCAACAATCATTGGAAGAATAGCTCCCACATTCATGTACCCAAGTTAAGTGTTGGACATATAGAAAGAAGTCAAGGGTAAATATGCTTTTTAGGAGTCTGAAATTATTCTCCAGAGAATTTGGGCTCCAAACTTTTAGGTAAAGTCCCCAAGGAGGAAACCACATCACTATTGTCCTCTCTGATTTCTGATCACAGTGTTCTGTGAAACACAAATGCATTTATGATACAAAATAAATTATATCAACTGGGATACCACTGTTCATCAGCCAGAGTAGCAAAATCTGAAATCAAAATTATAAACCCTAAGACAGACAGAAGTTGACACTTTCATTTGCCTTTTGAGATACGGTATTTATTAAAATATGTAAAGATATTTTTAGTTGAACTGCCTTCCTTTAATTTCTCACATAGGCACATTAACATAAATGCATAAACACCCAAGCATCACAGTGTAGAGTTAGGGGAGACAGAAATGTGCTTGGTGTAATATTTTTATAATAAAGCTCTAAAAACACCACACACAAGGAGATTTATTAAATAAATTTTAGATTGTATATATGGAATAACTTTGTACAACTAAAGGAAGAGTGATGCAGTTTTCTCTTTTAAAAAAATAACTAATTTACTTTTATTTCATTTGCATTGATATTTTACCTGCATGTATGTCTGTGTGATGGAACTTGGAGTTAGAAACAGTTGTTAGCTGCTGCGTGGTTGCTAGGAATTGAACCTGAGTCCTCTGGCAGAGCAGTCAGTGTTCTTAACTGCTGAGCCATTTCTCCAGGCTGATGTAGGTTTCTTTTAATTTTAGGATGAACAAAATATCATTGAGAATGATTTCAACAAAACACAGAGTAGTTTGTACACTATAATACCAATGGGGTTGGTTTTACTTTTTTAAGATTTATATATTTTTATTTTATATGTATGAGTAGTTTTGCCTGCATATGTGTCTGTGTGCTACATGTGTACAATGTCCAAAGAGGCCAGAAGAGGGCATCAGATTCTCTGTAACTGGAGTTGCAGGCAGTTGTTAGCTGTCTGCATGGGTTCTGGGAATCTCATCCTCTTGCAAGGTTAACAAGTGTTCTTACCCACTGAGAGGTCTCTCCAGCCCCTGCCAACAGACTTTTAGGAACAACAATCAAATATAAATGACCTGTAAACACATCTATTGCTATGTCTGGGTCCAATACAACCATCAGAAACTTGTAGAAGAGCATGAAGCAGGGCCATATACAATCTCCATAATCAAGAGAACTAGGCTTTGTCTCTCTCCCCTCAGCTGACAACAGTTTTACTCTAGGTACACAAGGGCAAACAGAAGCAGTCTCTTTATTCCTGAAAGGGAAACTTGACCCAACAATGGTCACCTAGAAGAAGACTCTTTTCCACTGAAAATTCTTTACTCTGAGCCTTGTAGAAACCACTTAGATGGATTGTTTGTTTGTTTGTTTGTTTGTTTTAAGTTCTCAAAAGCCTTTATGAAAGGAAAAATAGAAACAACCTGACATATATGATTCCTTCTTTCTTCTTTCTACTTCCTGACACCTCCAAAGTTCATGAACACTAAGATTTAGGCTGTGACCCCTGCAGCTCAGGGGCTGCCACTCAGAGGGTGGTTCTCATTCCTGTGGGCTTCCAGTATGCCTTCATCATCATCACTCAAGATCCCAGACTGATGTAACAGCTTCACCTGGAATAACTGAATAATCTGGGCTCTTGGCAGAAACAAACAAAGTGAGTCACAGCTCACACAATTCCATGGCCTCCACTCGTGAGAGGTGGACATCACTGTTGTCCAGGTCTCATTGGCCAAAGCAAAAGTCACGACCACACTTGAGTGGAAGAGGAGAAGTGGCGAGTTCGTAAACAACAATACAGAGAATGAAATGGAGAGTCACAGTGAGTAGGGCACACTAAGCACAACTGAGATCTGACTTGTGGATGGGCCCAGGAGAAACAGCAAGGCAGCCAACGAAGGGCCTAAGCCTATCGGGCCGTGCTCCTTTGCTCTTGTTCCGTAGTGATCCTCTTTGTGGTGAATGCCCTTATGTAAGTTTCTCCGGAGATAATGGCAAAGAGTGAACACTATTCTAAATAAGCAATGCAGTTAAAAATCAAGAGACCAAATGTCAAAAAACTATGTTTGCAGTCTTGTTATTTTACTCTCTGGATTAATGCTGTCCAAGAGATTACAGTTTGAGACACTTAAGTATTGAAATTTTCAGTAGTCACATTAGAATACAGAACAAAGAAATGGGTGAATTAAACTTAATAGGTTTTCTTTTGATTGATGCATCCAAAATATTATTTTATCAAGTGATCGATATAAAATTATTGTTGAAATACTCACATTAAAATTCTTGCCAGGTTCTAGAAATCTGACTTCATTTTATCCTTACAACAACCTAAATTCAGATGCTAAATTTTCCTCAGAAATAATTGATCTGTATTTAGATTTACAGCTTAAAAAGTAGGTTAACACATCCAAACTGCACTAAATGCACTCATGGTTTTCCAGCAAATGAATCAAATATCCATTTTTAAATTTGAATTAGCTTAGATAAAATACAATTTAAGATTCATTTTTCAATTACTCTCATCACATTCCCAGGTCTCAATAGCCATCATGGTGAGCATCTACCAGACTGCACAGTGAGGATTTAGAATGTGACCTTGGAGATTTCAATCTCCACCCTGAAAATCATATTTTTCATATAGATCATAAAATGATTGAGCCAGTTTATCTCTCTGTTATTCAGAGGTTTTGTTGTAGTTGTTGTTTTGTTTTTATAGGTGGAAAGCCAGAGCTATAAAGTGTGCCACAATCTCCTCTTCATCCTACTGACCTGTTTGTTTCTGAGTTTGTTTCTGTAGCAATGGGTCTCAGAGATCTCTGTGACTGTTCCAAAACTAGTCAAAAATTAACCTGAAGTCATCTTAATATAGTCTTCAAATGCCTTTTTGCTGTTGCTGTTATATACTTAAATGTTTGGTCCTAGATTTTGGATGCAAGTCATCCATATCTGAATCATAAGGGAAGGTTGTGTGCATACCACAGCCCATTGCCATCTGCTTCCCTTTATCATTTTTCATTACTTTTCACCTGTCCTGGGAGGGTCCTGTCCTTACCACAAGAACATTTTTTCCACTTCATCTGCCCATATTAAAGAATTAAATATAATCTCTAGTTTTCTATATGACCTTAGAAGCCAAGAAAGCAAGTTCAGAGCTGCACCTCTGTTGCCTTGGTTTTAGATAACTATATGACAGACTGTATAAGGAGCCTGGTATGTAAATTTCAAACATTTTTGTATGAATAACCTCACTTGAACATTCAGCGTTCATGTTGGTATGAATGAAAGGAAAAGGGAGTTTAAAATCAGGCAGCCAGTAAGTAGAAACATCTGGATTATAAACACAGCCTTCTCCATCCTTGCTCAGTGCTCTAATAGACCACCTGTCTCTGATATACCAAGTGTCTTCTGGGTTAGCATCAACTTAGGCTCCTTCTTAGGTGTCTGTGATATCCTAAAGACATTATTCACTATTTCAGAAACCAGACTTGTGGCAGGTACTTTCAACAGCCCAGCACCAAATCCTAAACTAAAAATCAAGAACAAACAAGAGTGATGCCATTACTCCAGTAACCCATCCATTGGTATGGCCAGTGCCACTGCTTCCGAGGGCTTGTTACCTGCATGGGGCAAAACAATGGTGACCATTTCCTAATTCATATTCCAAACAGAAAGACATTGCCCTCTGCCAAAGGATCCTGTGACCACAAGAAAAAGACGAAGATGCAACAATGGGTACAGAAGGACAGTCAGGGACAATTGGCCCTCTAATCCTCTAACACGGGAGTGGAATGAGATGAGCTTCAACAGAGGTCTTGAAAGAAAGCCCACCAGTGGTCATTCCCCACTGACTGTGCTTCACCTTGCCTGCAAATATGGGACACAGCAAGGAAAAAAAGAAGGAGAGAGAGAGAGAGAGAGAGAGAGAGAGAGAGAGAGAGAGAGAGAAGGAAGAAAGGAAGGAGGGAGGGAGGGAAGGAAGGAAGGAAGGAAGGAAGGAAGGAAGGAAGGAAGGAAGGAAGGAAGGAAGAAACATAAGTGAAGTCACATGACTAAACCACATGACAGAACAAGGCCCCAGGACACTGATCAATGGGACAAGAGCAACAGTTTCTCTCAGACTCAATCATGTTAATGATAGATAACTGATTCCAAATAACAAAGGGTTAGTATGGAAAATAAGACAATCACAATACACTAACAGTGCTGATCTTAAGAGCAATACTAATTGTGAACATGACAAGACCACTTTGTTCTTTCCTGGACTTGCTGAGATGAGGCAGACCTGGAAACCATCTTCAGAACATCATCATCCTGCTCCTGCCTTGGCCTTGAGCTTTACTCCTCCATAGCTGCCTGGTATTTCTATGGAGAGGTCCTTCCTGGCCACTGGAGTAGGAAACTGGTTAGGAATTAGAAGCATGGGGGGATTCCAGAAGACGGGGGCATAGCTTTGTTCTTGGCCATAGACAGTTTCTGACAATGAGGCTACAGTTCCAAAACCACACCAACAACTGCCCATGGAGTTCTGTCCAGAGATTTTCAGCTGGGCAAAACCAGGGTTCCTGGGTTTTGACAAAGAAATGGGTTTCAGAGCCAGTCAAACCTGAAGAAATAATGTGTTTGTTGAAAATAGAAAGAACGGAGGTCTGAGAGAGTAAGTCACAACTTACAGAACAATCACAGACTGCTCTAAGGAAAAGCAGTGAGTAGCTTTCTTAACAATAGAATGTTGGTATCTCTTATGCTGTGTTGTTACATTTAGAGAGTGTTCTCAGAAATCACACCCCACTTCTAACATTGTCCCAAGTGTAATTTATAACAAAGGTAAAGAGTTAAAGAATTTTTCTCAGTAAACAAAGTTGGAGATTGATGAGGGGCATCATCCACATCTGGGAGGTAGGCACTCTAGGAATATAAGGCTATACAGAATTTCAGCCCTAAGTAAGCCCAGCCTAATTACTATCATGGGCATCTTTGATGGGGTGTCTTTGGGAATACATTGTCTGGCTCTAATTGGGTGCACTTTATTTATTGTCTTGCACAAGATGTCCTTTGGGAAACACATGCTGTCTCAGTGGGCTGTGAGGTCCTTAGCTATAGATTCTGAAGTTTTCCCCCTTCCCCATCAGTGAAAGCAGATCAGGTCTCAGGAGCAAACTCTCTTTTCTCTCCCAGCCCTTCCTCCCCATGTCATCCTGCCCCAAGACATCCTCACAGTTCAGATACAATACCCAAGGCAAATCCAAAGCCCAGCTAGGATGTCTCCTTCCTGGCCTGTCCTCTGAGTGGATGGTGTCCCAGGTGGTGGAACTTCTGGAAAACTTCCACAGACCAGCGGACAGACTGTGGGCAGCCCAGTCCCACATTGTACAGGTCTAACCAGCATTAGGAGGAGCCTTCTGTGTACATCCCCGAGACATCACCCACAGATACCTAGCTCACACCTCCCTTCTGGAGAACTGTGAGTATAAATGTCTTAACTTCACGACAGTCACTTGAGTCTGGGCACCTTACTGTACCTGATTGAAATAAACCCCGAGTCCCCTTGAATAAAAATGCAGCTGTGGATCTGGTGAGCAATGTCCTGTGTTCAGTAAGCAGGATCTGGTGATAGTAGGAATAACAATTTGTTTAGGGGATGAGAACAGCTTGCCAGCAACCTTGAGCATCTAGGCAGCTGAAGTCTTGCTGGATAACTTCCCATAGCAGGGAACACAGGCAGTCCAGAGCACGGTTGTTTCGGCAGTTGGAGCAGACCCTGTCCAAACCACAGAGCACCTGCAAGCCAGTTTGAATGGGCCAGGAAGAAAGAGGTAGGCAGCCTGGAGCTAATGTCATGTCGGCTGATTTCCTTTATCCTATCTCTTAGCCACAGTTGGGAGGCTGACGTTTTCTTTTAGAGACTATAGTCATGTTCTGGGGCAGCAAGGACAAATGGAGGGTTTAAGGGACGTTTCTACTGAACTCAGTAGGATGGTGTTTAGCCGAGGCAAGGGAAGTGAAGCACAGCACAAGACATGCCTGTGAACAGGAGGGAAGCAAAGGCTGTGTGCTCTTCCTCCCTCATGTGATTCTCCATCAGCATCAGAGGCTACACGTGGACAGGGAAGGTGGGATCAGTATGACTGGCAGCACATTGTTCGGAGCATATCATCCTTTGATGCACACTGTATCTACTAATGAACTAAGCTAAAAGCCTCCACTAATTAAAACTGAAAACTGGAAACCTATGATTGACCCCTCAGCTCTGATAAACTGTAAATTCCCCAGTGTTGCCAACATCTGATACAGGTCCACTCCGAGCCTCGGAAAGCATTGAGCAAACACGGATGAAAGGCTCTGGGAGTTGGTTGGGCTGTCGTCTGTCTCATGGTCCCTAGGACACAGGGGACA
This sequence comes from Peromyscus leucopus, assembly GCF_004664715.2. NCBI lineage: Eukaryota > Metazoa > Chordata > Mammalia > Rodentia > Cricetidae > Peromyscus > Peromyscus leucopus. Next base: position 74,286,331 of record NC_051065.1, on the reverse strand, counting down.
ACGGCAAGGAGGAACAGACTTCTAACTGATGCTCAGTTGATTTCCTCTTGCCAGAGCACACCTGCATCTCTCTTTTGTGTTCGAACTGTGTCTTGTTTTACTGCTATCTTCCTGCTCTGCTCGGGGAGGCCATGGCCCCAAGGACAGGTGAAGGGGAACATAACCCAAGTTGAGGTGTCATATGGCTTGCTCCCGACCCCTCACCAATAGGCAGTATTTCCCATCTCTTCGTGGCTTTTGGGCTTTGGGGGGTTGCAAAGTATCTTTTGCTGCTATTGACACTTTTGATTGGCTATTCTCATGACAGACGTTAACTGTGTCCTTGACCTTGGCACACTAGATGTCAGCAGCACCTCTTATCTCACTGACTCTGACACACACACACACACACACACACACACACACAGAGAGAGAGAGAGAGAGAGAGAGAGAGAGAGAGAAAGAGGAAAAGTAAAGCCCCACCTGTAAGTTCCTATGAATTCCCATGGTCTTCAAGGACTGCCTCTTTCGTAGCATCATGTGACACTTTCCTGAGATTTTTGCTTTGGTTTTATGTATCTGTGGTGTCTTTGAACAAAGTACCAGTTTTGGCCTTCTTCCTCCCCTTCCCTGCCCGGACACAGGACAGGGCCTGCCATAGTGAATATAAGATGTTACCAGAAGGTAAAGCAGATCTGATAAAAATGACTTCTTAGACTCCTAACCACACCAAGACTGTCTACAATCTATGGTCAATCAGAAAGGTCAGAGGTCAAAGTAGCTCTTTAATCTATTTCTGAGCAATGCAAGTGAAGACTCCAAAAAAAAGAAAAAAAAAAAAAAGAACCATATTGACAATAATGAGAAGAGCATGCCCCATGTAGAAAGGCCTCCGTCCAAAATGCCAGCCTGAAGCCCTTTTTATTCCGAGTATGTGTTGAGAGCTCTTGTCTCCAGCCTGGCACCGACGTAGTTAAAGCCTCACCATTTGCTGTGTGAGGCTGATTCTGCTGACTTTATTTCAAGCAATCAGAACTATCTAATTTGCATTCACATTCACATCAGTGGCCCATATGTTAGCCCTGTTTAAAAGCTATAGGCTTGCATTCATTACGAGAGACTTGGCTCCTCTCCTTATCTCTTCACTTGAAAATTACCGAGACACTGTCGCTACAAAGGGTTATATTTAGCAAAGGCCCAGCGTCTCCCAGTGCGTATGTGTCTCTGCCTGTGTCTGTGTCTGAGAGAGAACTTGATATTTGCATCTTTCTCCAAAATATCGTATAACTTTCAAAACTGGGAAAGGAAGAACCCTCTTTCCCCACCCCTTTGCATGTGACAGCGCTGCCTCCTACCTAAGGCATCATTAAAATACCATGTCTCAATATTTCAGTGCATATGATGATTCCAGGCCACACACTAGGCCTCTGATAAGCAGGCCCCTTTGGAGAGCCACAGTAGGAAAGTCAGTGCTTCTTGAGAAGGTCCCAGCCAGGGTCACCTCCCTCATTCAATCACAGCTCAGTGAGATTCCAGTTGCCATTTGGGGGGCCCTTGTTGGTGCCTTAATTTTTATTCTATTTACTGTGTTCCTACTATGTGATAAGTGCTCACAGAGGCTGATAATGCAGACTTGTGTTAGGGAGCAAGGGCAGCAGGAGGCAAGGACCTCAACAATTGCTACCCCTGGGAAAATGCTGACAACTCACTGAGATGCACAAACCTCTGGGACAAAGCCAGAGTTGGGTTCCTACTGGAATATGAGAGCAGCAGGCAGGGCAGAGCAAGGCAGGGCAGAGCAGGGCAGGGCAGGGCACTTGTCAAAGGCTGTGCACATTAGGCCTTTCTATTGAGGAAGGGATTCAGGGATCACCAAAAGATAAGGGAGAGAGAAGGCAGCAGGGTGTGGAAGCCAAGAGCACCTTTGTCCCACTGCAAGGCAGATGGGTCCCTGTGGGCACACCCTCCCCCATCCTTGATGGCAGAACTAAAACATGCAAATGCCAGTGGGATGTCCAACCCCCAACAACGGAGTCTTTGTTCTCTAGAAAGACTTTACAAGAAACTGTTAAGCAGGGTTACTCTACAAAAAGGGGTAGAGACAGAGAAAAGCAGTCAGAAGCCTGTATCCTTTTATCGTGCTTGGATTTTTTTTCTTCTTCTTCCTCTTTCTCTGCATAGGCACTGGTATTTAAAGAAAAAAAATGGGAAGGTATTTTTAATTGATAAATTCTGGGAAGCATTCCATTGAAAAGATTTTATCCTTAGAGAAGCTAATTACAGAAGATGAATCATGACAGCAAGTTTAACAGATTAGACAGAGGGAAAGAAGCCATAATGTGTGTATGTTGAGTACCTTAAATCTGCCTTCCCATACCCCTGGACTGAGAGAGTGAGCTCAGAAAAGCTGCTGAAGATCCTGGAGCTGCAGGAGCTGGTTCCAGGAAGGGCACAGCATATTGCCTCTTATCCCAGTGAGATGATGGAGGGTATCCTTGCTTCATGGAATCCCAAACGATGAGAATAAGACCACTACCATGATTTGAGCCAAATTTGAAGCAAGCTTGATTTTTTTTTTATTGGGGTGAACTCAAGAGCTGGCCAGAGACTGCCTTCTAAGTAGGGTTCAAGAGAGCAGCCCCAAATCCATTTTTTTAGGCCTTATTTAAGAAGTAAAAACATGAATAGTTTTCCAGAAGAGAGACAGTGAAATAAGGAAATACAAAAAAATATATAAAGAAAATCATGTGCTCACCATGTGTATGGGAGGGTTAGAGAGCGTAAGGGCATTCACAAAAACTCATGGGTTGGGGAAGGTCAGGTTCCAGAATACAGAGAGCAACTCAACTCTTAAGTCAATAGAAACTTTTTTTAACAATACAGTATAATGGCTCCTGTCTTCAAAATGGAGTCAGGCAGGTTCCTCTTAGGGAGGGTGTCCTTGTTCCAGGACCAGCAAGTAGAAACTTACCCTTCCAACACATTAGACATGTGGTGCAATAAAAACTCTCGGCACACTGGTAGAAGTCAGCTCTTTGCCCACATTAATTCTTTAGACATTGTTTCCTCTTATTATTAATTTTTAAGTTTTTTCTATTTTTAGCTATGTAGATAAGCTATTTCTCAAATATAATATATTGCAGTCATTTTAATTACTTATAGTTTTGTTTCTTTAGATATTGCCTAGTTCAAAATTAAAGGTAAAATACATCTTAAAAAAGAAAAGAAGAGAAGGGAAAAGAAAAATAAAGAAAAGAAACACAGTGCAAGCCTGGGGGTGTAGTCAGTGATGGAGCACTTGCCCAGGTGTGCTGGCCTTGGGGTAGAGTGCCTGCAGAACAGAGAGAAAGAGAGGAGAGGGAGAGGGGGGAAGGGAAGGCAGGAGAAGTGGGGAGAAGGAGGGGGACACACTACTATTTAACTTGGAGAGCTCATTCTTACAGGCATGTGAGCTTAAATTTAGAGAGGAAAAAAAAAAGCCACTTCAAAGGCATGGGGTCCTGGGCCAGCACACAATACTGGGAAATGCTGGCCCTTGCTATGTTTGGGGAAAATCTGTGCAATGGCCCTGAAACACACACACACACACACACACACACACACACACACAGACACACTACACACACACTATATACACATATACCCCACATTCAAACACAACACACACATTCATATCACACACACACACACACACACACACACACACACACCACATTCAAACACCACATACAGACACACACATTCATATCACACTCATATACAACACACACACACACACACACACACACACACACACACACACACACACTATACACGATCGCCCTTTCGGCAATCACAAAGGTTTTCCTCGATATTTGACCATCCCACTGAAAACTTCTTTCCTCTTGGCCAATGAGGAAAGAATGCAAGTGACTGCATAATTCGGGATCATGGGCTTGAAGACAATCCCATTTGTCCTGCATCATTCTTTCCCCCCAGCTGCAGCTGGAAGCCCAGGTGCTTGAAACAATCCTAAAAGCAGCGAGTTAAGGATGGCAAAATCACAGCACCCTTGAATTTCCAAGTCTCTGTTTAAGCCGTCGAACAGGTGTCTCACTTAAAGGACTCTTCTCCTCTCCTCTGCACTATGCAGCCTGCCCCTGCCCACCAGGAACACAGGACTTGTCCATAGATTTACTGGCCATACGCTGATTGCTTGTGAGTCTTGGCATTTACAATGAGCTTTGGATAAGTCGTTGAGCTTCTGCACACTCATTTTCATCATCTGCAAAAGAGGGTACTTTTGAAGTATGAAGTTAATGGGTTGTTGAATGCAAAATGCTAGGTGTAATCTTTGAGATTACAGCAAGCACTGAATCGGTGTTGAACATGTCGATAGCGGTAGTGGTGGTAAAAAGTGGTCTCCCCTGTAACCCTGCTCAGAGAAACAGTCCTGGACTTAACGTTTGTATGGAGAAAGCTCGCACGGTTGAACAAAAGATTGGACAAAGGAAGTGGCTCCTATGTCAGGTTGGCGTGACTGTTGTATAACGATGCTATGAATCAACTAAACACAGTAGGTTCTCCATGCCTATGTATTTCATATATTTGCATTAGCTTCAGATTGAAACTATTTAGAAAATATTTTGTTTGTACTGAATTATATACAGGTGTTTTGCCTTGTTATTGGTTATTCCATAACCAACATGGTTTAGCAATTGCTTATACAGTTTGTAGTGTATAAAATATAATAAGTAACCTAGAGACGGTTTAAAGCATACAGAGGATATACGTAGATTATATGCAAACACTACCTCAGTATTTGGATTCCAGTGGTCTGATGAGGGGTCCTGGAACCATTTGCTTTTGCTTACCTAAGAAAGACTGTAGTCTCTTTTTAAATATGAATGAAATCACAAAAGGAAGCTGTCACTCGGAGGGGTAGTGTCATATTAAGACCTACTGACGACAGAGCACAGCTAAGGCTGAGGCAGTATCAAGGACAGAGAATAAAGCAGCTGCCCGGAGAGAGGGAGAGGGAGAGGGAGAGGGAGAGGGAGAGAGAGAGAGAGAGAGAGAGAGAGAGAGAGAGAGAGAGAGAGAGAGAGAGAGAGAGAGAGAAAGACCAACCTTGAACATCTAGGAATGGGAGCCTGGCCTCCCAGTCACCTTCCAGTCCCCAGGGTTCATAGCTGTACTTTGATTTCTGTTCTTTGGTTTTAGTAAATGTCCTTTGTTTGACTTTATAATTAAAAAGAAAGCCACTTCAAAGGCATGAGGTCCTGGGCCAGCAGCATACAGTACTTGGAAATGCTGGCCCTTGCTATGTTTGAGAAAAATCTATACAATGGCCCTGAAACATACACACACACACACACACAGTACACACACTATACACCCTACATTCAAACACCACATACACATTCATATCACACACACACACACACACACACACACACACACACACACACACACAAAGCTTAAAAGCCTTCTCTAGCCCCATGTCTTCCTGCACATTGCCATGGAGATAATGAACTAACCCTCTGAAACTGTAAGCCAGCCCCAGTTAAGTGTTTTCCTTTATAACAGTTGCTGTGGGGCCATACAGATCTGAGTGCCACTTACTACTATCCAGTGCCATGATGATGTCTGGGCCAGGGCTACAGCTGGGGGCCATGTCTGGGTCTGTTGCCCTCCTGCAGCCGGGTCTGTGTTGATGTCTGTGGCTCCTGTTGCCATTGAGGGCCATGCTGATTCCTGGAGTCTGGTCTGCCACCTGGGGCCCTGTTGGTGTCCGAGGGCCATGCTGCTGCTGAGGCCATGCTGACCTGGGTGGCCTTCACTACTACCTGGGGCCATGGTGACATCCAGACCTGGCTGCTGCAGAGGACCTTGTCTGGGTCTGTGGTCCTACCATGGTTGGGGTCTGTGTTGAAGTCCCAAACCTGTGTTGTAACCAAAGGTCACATGGAAGCCCAGGGTTGGGGCCACAACATGTAGCCTTGCTGGTGTTCAGGGGCCATGCTGCCACCAGAGCCATGGTGATCTGAGTGGCCAGTGCTTCTATCCGGAGCCAGGATGTCATCTGGGCCCAAGTTGCGGCCAAGGGTCATATCTGGGTCTATGGTCCAGCTGCAGCTGGGATCTGTGTTGATCTCCCGTGGCCTGTGTCACCTGAGAGAGCCAAAGGAACCATGTTTGATGAAATCAGGGGAGCATGCTGAACCAGGTCCACAATTTGCTGGTGCTGCCTCTCTGGATATTGCAGCAAGAGAACTGGCCCTGACCCACACTGGGAGAGAGGGCCCCTATATTCCGGAGAGATAGTCCCACCCCTCACCATAGGTAAGAGAGAGCTGACCCTGCTGGCATGGGCATAGGGAAGCTGGCTCTGCCCCCTTGCCTGATTCAGGCAGCCCCAGTGGCCCACACTGACCAGTTCAGTTGCTAGCCGGGTCCACAGCCAGGCCTTGGGTTGGCCCACCCTAACATCTACCCCTTCTAGGACCTGCTGGAGCTTGTGAAGGGACTGGTTCTGTGGAAAGATACCCACAGGATCTCCATGACTTGGGGTGGCCGCTGGATATCTCAGAGGAGTTTTAGTAAGGATCCAGTGATGATGGTGTGCCAGAAACCAGAGGCCTTGAACCAGACCATTAATTCATTGAAATGAACATTTGCTAGTAAAGCTGACTGGACAAAAGGGTGTACTATGTGACACTCTGCTCCCAGTGCCACCAGGGTGAATGAAGAGGTGTTGGAGAGGCGGGAAAGAAGAAAAAGCAAAGAGGGGTTTTGGTCTCGGGGGTGTTTTGTTCTTGTTTTTGTTTGTTTGCTTTCTTTGGTATTTAATTTAATTTTATTTTTTTGCATTCTAATCCTAGGTTTATTCAACAGTCCTTTCTCGCTACACAAGTACAAACACAACCTCATCTAAAATGCTACAAAGTTATAAAACTCAAAACAAATTTTATAGTACTGACTGTACAATAAAAGCAAAAAGAAGCAATGTATACATTGCCAAGGTTAGCCTGCAACATCACCGTGAATGGCAGGTGATAACGAGGGTGGCGGTAGGTTCCATGAGGACCCTGTGGCTCTAACTGGCTCACCAATTTCAGAGTAACAGAGACACAGGGACAGGAAAAGAGAAAGGTGTTTAACCCTACAAGTTGAAGAGGACTCCGAAGGAGACTCGCCAAGGGCACGACCAGGTTGCCTGACTGGTCCCAGGTCACCTGTGGAAAACGGTGTGTTGCCCTTTGAAGGCTTGCTTGTCCCAGGTGGCTCTGCTACCAAGCAGACTCTTAAGAACTGGAAGGGTGAACTTTCTAGCCAGGAAACTACAGGGTACCTCAATGGGCACAGTTCTGAATCAACAGTACCTCTGCAGCCAGAATCCTCCTGCAGAGGAAATATCTCCACTGTTGTCTTCAAAGCCCACCTGGTATGGGATCCTTCCCTACAGACCCTCATTTGGCTAGAGAAAGGACAAAACTGAGTTGGGGAAACATAAGTTACAGAGGTACAAATCAAGGTCCCTGCTTATCGGGAGGAGTTGGAGCTGGAGCGGCTCCTATGGCGGCGGCGGCCGGGAGATCGAGACCTCCTACGCACAGGAGACCTGTGCCTTGGGGAGCAAGACCTCCTTCTCATCCATTGGGGTGACCTGCACCACATGGGTGGCGGCAGAAGCATCCTCCTGGGTGGGCTAAATCGCCGTGGGGGTGGCCGAGGCCAGGGTGCCGACACAGCAGTTGCAGTGATCTCTTGGCCATCAATTTGTCCTCCATCCATGTGCTTCAGCGCCTTCTCTGCTTCATCTGGGTTCTCAAACTCCACATATGCGTCGCCTTTGGACAGATGAGGATGCATCCTTTCTACAGGCATGTCCATCATTTTAATTTTCCCATAAGTAGAAAAATATTTCCATGATATGATCCTTGGTCACGTTCCTGGTGAGCCTCCCAATATGCACTTTGGTGGGTTTAGGTGAAGGGCTCCGCCTTTTCCTCTCCTTTTCATCTCTTTCAGGTGGTTTGGATTTGGAGCTGGAATGCCATCTGTTGTCATGCCTGCACTGAGAAGGGCTTGGGGAGCCGGAGGAGCTGCTAGAACTGGAGCTTCGGGAAGTGCTGGAGCTTCCTGAGCGGCTGGACGCAGAGGAGGAGCTAGAACCACTGCTTGAGCCTGTGCTGGTGCTGGAGCCCAAGCTGGAGGTTGAGCTGGATCGAGACCTGGTGCTGCTGCTCTCACCCGAAGCACCCGTCTCTTCCGAGTCTTATCCCTGCCACGGTCCTTCTCACTTGACTCTTTAGTGGCCCCTTTATCTTTAGAGCGATCCTTGGACTTCTCCTCAGAGCGGTCCTTACGTTTGGTAGGAGAAGGAGCCCTAGTGCTGGACTTTTTATTATTTTCTTAGACTCCTAGCAAGCTCTTCTTTTTCACTCCTGATAAATCCATTCTCCCCTTCTGAGGTGTTCAAAGCAGCAATGTTGGCCTCACTTATCTGAACTCTCACTTCTAACTCGAGTTTGAGAAACGATCCCTAATTGATTGCAATTTACGCCAAAGAGCAGCATCTTCCCGAGGCTGCCACCTCCTCCTGCTCTTCTCAGATCCGGAGGCCAGCGCAACTCTCTAAATTTTCTTTTGGGGTGATGCAGGAATGAGAGGAGGATATGGGGGGATTGAGAGTGGAGTGGAATTAGGGTTATGATTTGACATTCCCAAAGAATCAATAAAATTATGTATATATACATATACATACATATATATACATACACATATGTACATGTGTATGTATATATATACATACACACACACACACACAGCAGACATGTCTCACCTTTGAGAAAAGTCTAAATTCTTAAAACATTTTAAATTCCATATTCTGTAGGTCTTTGAAGTATTTGAAAATTGTCTATCAGCAATATATCTCTATATCTAGAAAATCTAATATGACTGTAAGTTTGACTATTATAGATGACTAACTACTAATTTCTATTTCTTAATTATATATTACATTTTAAATGAGTTGCATAAACATAATATCTTAAACAAGAGTAGAAATATAAATACGGTATAAAAATTAACTTTAAGTTTGTAATAATAAACCAAAATCCATACCAATGTAAAATATGTAAGATTAATAGCTGTTTTTTTGATTAAATTAGATTCGGTAATCTACCCTTTTATCCTCTTATTTCTACATCCTCCCTTTTCTTTTTAAAATGAGATCCCTGAATCTAATCTCCTTTGTTCAGCTTTCTTTTCTGAGCATTACCAATAACAACTTGTAACCTAATCCCCCCTAAACAATGACAAATATGACAAATATCTGTAATTTATTTTTGGGAATGTGGGCATAGTTCTCTAGACTGCTTCTTGTTGATTGGGGACACTGGTAATCTTTGGGGGACCCTGAGAAAATTCAGGATTATGGTCAAGTCCTTACTGGAGAATTCTGTGAGTCTAGATCATCACAGCAGCATCCTTGAAGCCATTTTGGATACAGAACTCAGAGGAAATTGCAACAGAGGTACTCTGAAACATTTGATCATCTGGGCCATCCAGTTTTATTGGTATTTGCTCCCCTTGATCTAAAATACATAAACTTTTAAAGATAATATACATATTTGTATTAATACAAATATAAACTGTGTATTGTACATAAGCCAGTCAAAGATATTTTTTGTTTTATGTTTGAGCAGGTAAAATATTCGTTACATGTCTTGTAGTTACTTTAGGTTTGTTTTTCCATGTCTGTAGTTAGGATTTCATGGGGTCTTCCTTGATCAAACCTGATTTGCCTTAACTAAGAATGAATCCACAGCCTCTCATTTTTTTTGTGTGTGTAAATAAAAACAAAGTGAGATCCAGGAAAGGTGCAAAGCCACACAGAGAAACCCTGTCTCAAAAAACCAAAAACCAAACCAAACCAAACAAACAAAAAAACATAACTACTTTCCCAAAGTAACATATCTTTTGACTTAAATTTTGGAGTTAAGATGTTTTTAAAATATATAGGTTGGTTTAATATAGCAGATTCCATAATCCAAGGTCTCTTGGTAGTTGTTATTTGTTCATTAATAGTCAAAAATATAAAGACAACACATTAAAATATAGAATCCAGACTCTCTGTGTGTTTCACATCCTTATGTGGCTATTTTTATTACTCTATTACTTTTTAAAGGAGTTTATTATTATTTGATCTACCCTTCTTCTTCACTCTCAAACCTATACATGTTTTTAAACAAATTGTAACCCATTTAGAGGCCTTTTGTCTTAATCTATTTTTTACTCTGTATCACTGACTCTTTTTGTCTATATAAGCAAAACCCCAAACCTGCTGCACAGTGTGTTGGCTCAGCTCATGCTGGCAGCTCAAACATGCTGGTAGCTCAAGCATGCAGGCAGCGAATGGGAGATGTCTCTCTATACCACGGCCTATATGAGAGACAGGAACTATGAAGATGCTCTTGGATTATTTTTGTGTGTCTAGAACCCCTTGTCCTTTTTTAAAAGCTTTCTCAAGCTTTATGTAAATGTATGTGCCCCATGTTGGGCACCATATGCAAATGGAGACTTATCTTTGTACTGCCTCATCCCACAGCCATTTCCAAATAATCACGCAGAGGCTTATGTCAATTATAAATGCTTGGCCAACGGCTCAGACTTATTACTAGCTACCGCTTATATTTAAATTAACCCATATTTCTTATCTATGCTTTGCCATGTGGTCCACTGCTTGTTACCTCATTTTCTACATGTCTTGCTTTCATGGAGGCTGGCTGGCATCTACCCCAACTCCTCCTTTCTTTATCCCTGTCTTTAGTTTGATCATATTGCCTAACCTTATCTTTCCTCACCATTGGCCAAAACTGCTTTATTTACAATCAATGAGAACAGCACACATTTACAGTATACAGAAGGGCATCTCACAGCAAACAAATACTCAGAGAAATTATTGTCCATGCATGGAATAACCTTTTAAGTAAAGTGTCATATTCCAGAACCTGTGTGTTCAAAAATGACCATGAGGCAAGACAAAAAAAAAAAAATCAAGGGACACTGGAAAAGAAAGGAGTCTATATTAATTAGGGTTTCTATTGCGGTAAATACACACCATGACCATGGCAATATATATATATATAGTACCAATTACTTCTAAGAGGATAATGGGCATCAAAGAAATTCATTATGGAGTTTGCTTTCAATGTGGCAAGGCTAGCCATTTGGGCAAGAAACCACTCTTGTCTGAACTTCTTGACAGTATGCTGTATAAACTGGATATGCAGGACCCATAGGAAAGTGGCTGCTAAACTTTGCCCAAACAAGGTACGATGGTCCTTCAGGTTCCTGCTTCACAGAAGAAACTGCCAGACATTCTGCAGGTCACAGAGGAAAGAGACTGTCAAACTTCGCCAATATAGGAGGGACAGCCCTTCAAATTTCCTTCTTTACTAAAAAGTCTGCCAGATATTCTAGGCCTATACATTGAAGACGGATGCTCCAACATTACAGAATAACTTTGGGTGACTGTTCAGGCAGCCAAATGTCTCTGTCATTTCTAGAGTTTTGGAAATTACTTGCAATGCACTCTCTGTTTACTAAGGTATTATATCTGTTTGGAGTCGTTGATGGAGTTGAAGACTAAATAGTTATATTACAGTTTTCTTTAGTTATAATAGAAAATAAATTATATACAAAAGTTTAGACTCACCAACATAAAATAGATAATTAAGTATTTTCTCTAATTTTACCAAATGCAAATGGATTAAATAGTGTTATTATAATTCTTAATAACTACTTTTGTTTTATATAATGTTACTCTGTTAAAGTTAAAACCTTCCTTTTTAATTAGACAAAAAGGGAGAAATGCTGTGGAATAATTCTCTTGTATACTGGAAAAGTTTTTTTTACTTGAATTGGTTTAATAAAATACTGATTAGCCAGTAGCCAGACAGGAAATATAGGCAGTGCAACCAAACTAAGAATGTTGGAAACAGGAAGAGCAGAGTCAGGAGTCACCAGCCAGATGCAGAGGAAGCAAGGTGAGAATGTTGTAATGAAAAAAGGTACCAAGTCATGTGGCTGAACATAGATGAGAATTATGGATTAATTTAAGTATAAGAACTAGTTACTAATAAGCCTGAGATACTGGTATAAGCCTCTGTGTGGTAATTTGGGAAGCAGCTTTTGGGTACTTGGGAGTTGCCAGTGTGACAGAAACTTCTGCCTACAATAGATTTTTATCAGTAAATCAGAATGTTGTAAAATGTTGATGATGGAATGCTTGCAAGGAACTTTGCACAAGGAATTGTCTCAAAAGGATGGTAGAAAAAAGATGACTAAAAGCATTTATAATCCCTGTTGAAGTTTAAAAAGAAACAGTAAATTCTATGTGTTTCTACTAAGTCAGCTTTGTCCCAGCATCCTACAAGGGAGAATTTCTTCAGTATATTCAGTGCCTTGATGAGGATGTTTGGGAGGCCAGTTTCCATGGGACCACTAACCAGATAGCCTTCCCTACATAGTGATCTTAGGATATTCAGATTTAGAACATCACAGTGTTTCAAAACTTTTGACAAAAGCCCCAGAATATTATCTCTGCTACATTCCCCATGGCAAACAAGATACAAGAGGAGAGAAATTGGACCAATCCTCATATAAAACAGCAAGAACAAGCCGGGCGGTGGTGGCGCACGCCTTTAATCCCAGCACTCGGGAGGCAGAGCCAGGAGGATCTCTGTGAGTTCGAGGCCAGCCTGGGCTACCAAGTGAGTCCCAGGAAAGGCGCAAAGCTACACAGAGAAACCCTGTCTCGAAAAACCAAAAAAAAAAAAAAAAAAAAAAACCAGCGAGAACTTGAAGTCATTTTAAATCTCTCACACACTCTATCAGAGAATTGCTCTGTCCCTAACCATAGGTATTCCAGTGTCTCCCGGTGTGTCCTCATCACCATGTTTTGGGACAGTACTTTGACAGATTTTGCTCACATTTCCTTCATGAGTCGGGTTTCCATTTATATTTCTGGAACTGAGCTTCTGATCCACACATTCTAGCTGTACAGATGTTAACAGCAAAGATTGTGTGCTGCTTTGGCTTTATATCCTACCAGCTATAAGACAATTTCATTTATCTATAGATTCCAAAGTACTACATATACTTTTAACCAACTTTTGGATGCATGGAAAGAAAAAGTATTAAGAGAGGAAACAGTACTATGCCCCCCCCCCAAAAAAAATAACAAGATTAACAAAAGTATCTTGAGGTGCTGAACTATATGGAATAGACCTCCTTGGCAGATATCCTATGGTCTGGCCTCTCTAATATCTTTGGGTCTCCAATATAGCTTGGGCTTCATCTTTGACAGTTCATGAAACAGCCTATTCGGGCATCTTTGCAATGTCTTGAACCATGGCAAGAAATGTCCAGCTTCAGCTGCTTTCCATGACTCTCTCAGAATTTTACTTTGTTATGCCTTCAAAACCAATTCCAAACAGATGACATTACCAAGTTCTGATGCCAGTTGCAAATGTAGCCTTCTCTCCTCGAATCACAGCTGTATTAATTACTTATCTCTTGCTGTGATAAAATATCATGGCCAAGGTGACTTATAGAGGAGGGGCTTATTTGGGCTTACAGTTCCAGAGGGATAAGAGTCATCATGGCCATGATGATTTACAGTATATAGGAATGGTGGCTGGAGCAAGAAGATGTGAGATCACATATTTTTATCCCCAACCTCAAAATAGAGAAAAAAAATGGAAGTAGGACAAGGATATATAATCTTAAAACTTGGCCCCAATGAAGTACTTATCCAGAAAAGTTATATCACCTAATCCTCCCCAAACATCAGGACCAACTGAGAACCAAGTCTTCAAATGCTTGAGCCTATTATGGGAGGACACTTCTCATTCAAACCACCACATGCCACTCCCTGTCCTACATAAACTCATGACCATATGTATCATAAACAAAATGCCTTTAGTCCAGCATCAAAACTTCCATTAGTTCTTCAAAGTCTTGACTCTGTTCAAAAATCCAAAATCTCTTTTGAGATGGAACATAATTGCTTAGCTGTAATCTCCTATATGATCAAAAAGCAAATTATATATTTCCAACAAATAATGGTACAGAATAAACATTACCACTCCAAAAGGAAGAAATGGAAGCATAGCAAGGAAATACTGAACCAAAGCAAGATGAAAACCATCAGAGCAAACACCAAATCTTGTAGCTCCATGTCTGATATCAAACAGTTTAGATGACTCTGTCACTCCAGCTCTGCAGCCTACAACATATGCTGGTTCTATACCCCAAGTGTGAAGCTTTTCTTAACAGATGGCTTATTCCTCTGGCATCTTCAATATCTTAGAGTCTCCACTGCAACCCCAGCTTCACTTCCATAGCTTCATATAAAGGCCACTCAGGATCTCCTGCCCTCTTAGGGTCTTCATGCATGAACTCCCCTGCCATGTGTTTCCTGGCCTCCGCAGCTCTCTGAAATCATGAAGGAAGAATCCCTCACCCCCACATTCTTGCATTCTTCATGCCTCTAAAGCCAGTACCATGAGCAGCACTGTCAAGTTCAGATGCCCGCTTGGGATGGCCATGTTAGCAGCAGTGCTTTCATTCAGTTTCTTTCTAGGAGTAGAGCATGCCCTAGGCTCTTTTTGACAAGTTGAAAGCTTAGTTGGTGGGGTCTGGCCATGAGGGCACAATCCCCTTTATTTCCATGCAAAACAGGGTTCTCCTTAATGGATTGCAATTACAGTCATAACCTCTCTTCTAGCCCAAGCCTTGGTCTCAGCAATAAGCTTCCTACTCCTCCTTTTCCCCCCTCTAAACTATATATTTTATATTTCTGCCCTATTTACTCTATTTCATCATAGACATAAATCATTAGTGTTACTAAAAAACATGCCAAAGATCAACATTATGCTGTCTTGAAATATCCTCTGCTTAAAAAAAAATAATAATCTATTACTTTTTAATTTTGTGTCAGGCAAGTTCTTAGGGCAGGGACAAAATGCAGCCAGATTCTTTGCTGGACTATCACAGGAATGGCTGCTAGACCACTTGCTAATATTGTTCCCACCTGAAACCTCTTGAGTTTGGCCTTGACAGTCCACATTTCTCTCAGCACTGCTGTCTTCTAAGCTTCTATTAGAATGGTCCTTTAAGTTCTGTTTATAGTATCCAACCATTTTTGAAGTCCAGTTTTCCAAATTCTTCTATATTTCTCCAAAAACAACAGGGTTATATTCTTCACAGAAACACCCAACTCCTATTACTAACCTCTGTATTAGTGACTTTTCAGTTGTCAGAATAAAATACTATGACCAAGGTATCTAAAAAAAGGAAGGGCTTATTTTGTTTATGGTTCAAGAGGGATAAGGGTCCATGATGACAGAAAGTAGGCGCAACAGCTGAAGCAGGAAGCTGAGACCTTATATCATCAATGGCAAGTATTAAACACACACACACACACACACACACACACACACACACACAGAGAGAGAGAGAGAGAGAGAGAGAGACAGAGAGAGAGACAGAGAGACAGAGAGAGATACAAAGACAGACAGAGAGACAGACAGACATAAAGACAGACAGGTAGACAGAGAGAGAAAGCACAACATGGAAGTAGGGTAAGGCTATATAATCCCAAAGCTTGACCCTAATGATATACTTCCTCCATCTAACAAGGCACCTAAACTTCCCTGAATAATACTGCCAAGTGAGAACCAAGTGTTCAAATACCAAGATTTTGAGGAGGCATATCTCACTGAAACCACTATAGCTCCTGTGTGCTGACCCTGAGGACACACTTTCCTATTGTCCTAGTGCAGAGCATCAGATTTCTCTTTAATAGGGGTAATCTCTTTAACAGGTACAGCTGCTTTATTGCTTGCATTTTCCTTATCCCAAACTTAAGGCTTATCCACATACCTTTCTTCTATTAAACAAATCACTCCACTATCTTCAAGCTCAACTCCACTCAAGTTCACAGCTCACAGAGATAATGAAATCAGACTTTTATCCAAAACATGCATGAATGGCTCCTAGTTGGGTTCCTAATATAGGTTTTATTCCCCTCTGAAACCTCATAAGCCAGATGCCACTGTCTGCATTCTTCCAGCATTCCTGTCCTCCACATTTCCCCTAGAAAGGCCTAGTAAGCTGTGCTCACAACACTGAAAAGGCCTTCCAACCCAAAGTCCAAATTCCTCTTCCACATTCCTCTTACAAAATAGTTCCAAAGGCCTAGAAGCCACAAGTTCAGTTTTCCCATAGCAATAGCCCCACTTTCGGTACCCATTTCTGTCTCAGGATTGTCTCCTTTTGCTATGATAAAATATCGGACAAAAGCAACTTAAGGAGGAAAGAGTTTATTTGATTCACAATTCCAGAGTATAGTCCATCACTGTATGGAAGTCAAAGTGACAAGAACCTGAAATCACAAGTCACATCACATCCACAGTCACGAGCAGAGAGCAATGAATTAATATGCACATGCTAGGATTGGCTAGCTTTCTCCCCTTTGCTTGGTACAGGAGACTAAGTGCATGGGATGATTCCAAACATCATGAGATAAACATTCCACATCAACGAAATTAAGATAATCCAACTCAGACATTCTCAGAGGTCATTTTCCCAGTTGATTCTGGGTTGTGTCAAGCAGACAACTAAAACTAACATTCACAGGCATGTAGCTCTGAAAAATACTGTTCAGAACAGTACTCAAACAATAGAGAATTAGAAGAAGAATGAAGACTATAAACAGAGAGAGTTAAAATAGGCAGATGTGTGGAGAAAGAAAGTAAACAAGGAATTGCCTGGAGGACAGGGTGTGCTAAGGAAATAATGGAGGAGGAAGGAGAGAAATGGGGAATGGTGGCCTAATGGTAATGAGGTTTTCTTTCATGTGAAGAAGATACCATAAAATTTATTTTGGTGATCACAGTAAGACTCTGTGAACATACAGAGCCCTAGAGTTGGATTTCTAATATAATACAGTGGGTCAACTGTATTATATCTCAAGAAAGCTTGTTTTTTTAAATTTTTTCATTATTATTTGTAACTTACATATATGCATATGTGTTTTGATAAAATTTGTATCATATTCCCTCCCACCCAATTCCTCCCATTCTAATACCCCCACCACTATTTTCTTCATTTCAATTGTTCTTTTTCTTTAACCTACTGAGTACACTTAAATGCTGCCGGTGTGCATGGGTATACATACTGGTTCTATACTGAACATACCAGCTATTTACTGGATAATGAATGGGTAGCCTCTCAGGGGCCACATACTAGAATGAAACTAACTTACTCTCTCCTAGAAGTCCTCTATTGAGAAACTCCTCAGCTAGTAGTGGAACTTCATGAATACTTTCCCCATCTATGCTGAGATTTTTTTCTGGCTTGGTCTGTACATGAAGTCATAATTGTTGTGAGATATGTGAAACTTCCCTGTTATGTCCATAAAATACTGTTTTATTATAATCATCTATCACCTCTGGCTCTTAAAACATTTCTGCATCCTCTTCCACAAAAAAAACCCTGAGCCTTGGGAGAAATGTTTTGGATATAGATATCTCATTTGGACATCTGTGGTTTGGATTTAGATAAGCCCATGTAGGATTAATCACCCCATCATTTCTTATTCTGTGCATATTGATCGGTTGTAGGTCCCAGTGTTTAATTCCATATACTACAAAATGAAGCTTCTCTAGTGAGGGTTGAGGGATGCACTAATATGTGGATATAAATATAAGTATTTAGGGGCAAGTTTAATATTACATCTATTTAGCAGAATAACAGTACTAGGTTCCCCCCTAAGACCTAGGATCTAGGACCTATTCATCCATGAGATCTTGGCCTCATTGATAGCATCAGATATGAGTGCCATCTTGTAGAAAGGGTCTTAAGTCTAAGCAAAATAAAAAGTGATTAGTTATTTGCATAACAATAGTGCCACTAATGCATCAGTGGGTATGTCTTGCCAGGACAGTCATTATGGTAGTTCACAGGGTTCACAGCTGGGTAAGACTGCTGATTATTTAACTCCCCCAGTAGCGTGCATAGCACCTTCCAGCACTATGAAGGCTTACCAACAGAGATGGAGCATACAGATTGGTACCAGCTTGATTTCTCCATGTTCTATGACTCAAGTATGTGGTATCTTTAGCATTAAGGTCTTACTGCTGGGGGATGTCTTTCTGTACTCTGTGAATATATGTTGTTCCCATTGGTTAATAAATAAGCTGCTTTGGCCTATGGCAAGGCAGCGTATTTAAGTTATAAGAGCTAGCTAGCAAGAAGCCTGCCATAGGTTATACAGTATTTTTTTTTAATTTATTTATTTATTATGTATACAGTGCTCTATCTGCAGACCAGAAGAGGGTAACCGATTTCATTACAGGTAGTTTTAAGCCACCATGTGGTTGCTGGGAATTGAACTCAGGACCTCTGGAAGAACAAGCAGTGCTCTTAACTGCTGAGCTATCTCTCTAGCCCCGGTTATACAGTTTTTAAATACTATAAGCCTCTGTATGTTTACTTGGGTCAGAGTTGCTGCGGGACCACAGGTGAGAGAGATTTGTCTGGACCACGGGGCCAGGCGGGACCTGAGCAACATGTGGCTACATCTTACTGTCAAGTTCTGGTGGGTAACCAAGAGCAAAGGCAACAACCTGCAATGTTTGAAGGAGAGGGGTCTATGGTACACTGAACACAATTTGAGCAAAGGTAACCCATATCTGGTACCAGGATTTTTATTTGATAGCTTATATCTGAGAGAGACATTGTCCCCATGTTACAGAATACCTCCATTTAAATTCTCTCTGTACATGTATATGTACTTTGTGAAGCTTCTATCGTAGTAGGTTTCCATGTAACTTTTAAAATAATCTTTAGTGTTATGTTAATGTAATAAATAATCTTTAGATTATTTCCATAAAATGTTTTAAATGATCTCTCCATATGCCTTCCTCTACCCTGCCTTCCCATCCCCCACTTCATTTAACCCTTCTTATTCCATTATTATCCACTACCATCACGTCATCTGAATGCTATTTCTCTTTCCTTGAAAGTCCTCCACCCAGAACCTTTCACTATTTTCTTGATTTGTAGGGATATTCCAATTTAAACACACATATCTGAAGATTCAAACAGGCATCCATCTATTAGAGTGAACATGTGCAGTTTGTCTTTCTGACTCTTTGTTATCTCACTTTGAATGGTTATTTCCAGTTCCGTCTATCAACCTGAAAATTTCATGTTTTTCTTTGCCGCTAAATAATGTTACATTCTATGAATATGCTATATTCTCATTATCCATTATCAGTTGATGGACATCTAGCCTGTTTCAATTTCCTGAGTACTGTGAAGAGTGCAGCAATTAACATGGATGCCCAAGTGTCTCTGTAAAGGATATGGAGTCCTTTGGGTGGATGCCCAGGAGTGGTATAAGTGGATCATATAATAGAATTATTCCTAGCTTTTTGAGGAACCACCACACTGATTTCCATAGTGAATATACCAATTTATACTCTTACTGATAGTGAAGCAGTATTTTCCTTTATTCCCCATCCATAACAGCATTTTTTGTCATTCAAAAAAATCTTAGCCGTTCTGATTGCAGTAAGATGAAATCTCAAAGTATTTCTAATTTTCATTTAGCTAATAGCTAAAGATGTGAGATTTAAAAATTGTTTATTTGTATTTCTTCTCTTGAGAACTCAATTTATAGTCTGATGTCACATTTAAAAAAAAACTGAATTATTATTTTTCTTGGTGTTTAGCTTTTTTGGTTCCTTATCTATTCCAAACACTAACCCTTAGTCAGATGTATAGTTGACTAAGAATTCCCCCTTTCTATAGGCTGCCTCCAGTTGGCTCATGCTGTCCTTTACAGTATAGAGGATATTTAGTTTCATGAGGTCCTGTTCATCAATTGCTGGTCTTAATGAGTGTCTATCAAGAGCTTTTCAAAATCCTTTCTTGTGCCTACAAGTTCACATGCTTTCCTTATCTTCCTCCAACAGATTCACAGTATCAGGTCTTAGGTTGAGGTTCTTGATCCATTTGGAGCTGAGTTTTATGTATTGTGAGAGATAAAGGATTTGGCTTCATTCTTCTACATGTAGCTATCCAATTTGTCCAGCACTATTTTTGGAAGATACTGTCTTTTCTCCAATGTGTGTTTTGGGCCTGTTTTTATTTTTTATTTTTTAGAAAAACAGGTAGCTGTAGTTGCATGAAACTTAATCTGAGTTCTGTATCTGTTTCATTGACCTATGTGTCTGTTTTTATGCTAGTACCATGCTGTGTTTACTGTTGTAGTTCTGTAGTATAACTTGAAACCAGAAATGATGATTCCCCCGGCAGTAATTTTAATATTCAGGATTGTTTCAGTTATCTTAATAACACTGCTTGAAAATTTAAAAAAAAATATTTTCCAATGATATAGAATTTCACTACTAAAGTGGTGTTATTTTGAGAGAATGTAATAGAAACCTGTATGCTATGTCTAACGGGCCTTTTCTCTTGTTCTCTTTCAGTGCTCAGCTCTACGGACACATAAGCGTACATCCTTCCCCAGTCATGCCTCTCTTTTCCATCTTGTATCTTTCCCATAATACTCTTCAGCCTCATCCCCATTCCAAATTTTGAGTAGCCTTTCAATATCCATAGCATCTCAAATGCTACCCTCAGAAACATTCTCTGGGAGAAAATCTTATCCTCTCCTGTCCCTGGTTCTTTTCCCTACCTCTACCAAATTAACAATCTCAGTGTCCTGTAATTAATACTCTACATGTCTGTCTCACTCACTAAGTGATGGAATCTTACTAGGGATTAGCAAAACTTTGAGCCACCAAGCCCCCGTCACAGCTACTCATGGTATGGCTGGGTTTCAGAAGAATTTGTGGACAGGAACTTCCCCTGACCCACCTGTGCTCCAATGAGATGTTAATCATTAGCATGGAAATTTGAATTGTATAACTCTTTTATATGTTAAGAAATAATATTCTCTATACTTTAACTCTTTTCAGTTGCTTGAGTATCGGGGATTAAGTAAGAAATAACCCCCAAGGTCTCAATGACATACTCAAATTATATTCCACCACAGCTTCCCCTGGTGAACTAATGAGTTTATTGGAATTACAGAGCCTTGGTGAGGGTTTTAACCAACAGAAGTGTGAGTGAAAGTAAAGCAACCACGTTGGGAAGTCTGTACCCAGCACAGATGATGGTTACCCCATAGCTGCGCAGAAGAAGCCAGCCCCCTTGCCCTTCTCAACTTATACACTCTAGCTCCTCCAGAGATGCAGAGGTCACAGGCAATTAAGGCAGAATTGCATACAACTGTCTTGGGGGATATTTAGGCAAAAGTCCAATGACTGTTCCTGCACCCTTTTCTATGAGAAAATGGCAACAGTTCATCGGCCCACCTGGTAATCATTTGCAAATGGGCTCAGCTGAACTCGTTATGATGGTGACTGTTTGGATTGGAGGACAGTGCTGTACAACAGCACACAGGTATTATGTATCATTATGGCTTCTTCTAACAAAGTGAGTTTTAGTAGATTCTCATCCCTCTTCTGTCTCCCCACTTACTGCACCCTCGCCTTCTCTTGTAACTTCTCCATGGTCTCCTTTCTGCTTCCATGTCCTTTTCATGTTCTTTTGCCCTACCCCTGTCTTTGGAACATCTTTCGATATCCTATCCTAGTTTTGTAGGTGTTAGCCACATTTATATCCATTTACGTACATGTATGTTTACGTTACAAGCTAGGGATCCATCCATGCATGAGAAGGAACATGTGGTTTTGTCTTTCTGATTTTGGGTCACCTTGCTTAATATACTTCCCAGATCCATACATTTTTCCTTCAAATATCATAGCTTCATTTTTCTTTACAACTGAATAAAACTCCATTGTGTATGTGCACTACATTTTCATTATCTATTTATCTCTTGACAGACATCTAATCTACTTCCATTTCTTTTATATTGTAAATAGAGCAGAAATAAGCATTGATGTAAAAGTATCTCTGTGGTAGGATATACAAGCCTTCGTGTGCGTGTGCGTGTGCGTGTGCGTGTGTGTGTGGGTGTGTGTGTGTAGAAATGGTATCTTTTAGGGTTCCTTTTCAGCAGCGACAATGGCCTCACTTCTCAAATTAGTTTAGAATTTCTAAATTAATCAAAATAAGAAGGCAATGTCAAGTGTTGTGCTGAGCTGGATGGACGAAGCAGGGAGTCTGCAGAGGCCATGAGCTGGCTGACATCAGAGCATTATGAGTTTAAACCTTGTTAAGACAGTTGCCTTTATTTCTTCCTGGCAGCTACAGGGAGCAGTGTCCCAAGTCCTTGAGAGAACAGCTTGGGTGACAGAACTTATGTGAGATGACAGGAAAAGTCATTGTAGCAGACAGATGTGACACAGCTAAAATAAGCCATCACGAGATGGCAGACACAGTGCCAGAACTGAGAGGAGTTTTATGAACCAGGCAGAGGTTATTGGGTGAGAAATACAATCAGAGGAAAGCCCTGAGTGTTGGAGGAAAGAGACAGAGAGAATTGAGAGTCTCTTAAATTTTGATCCAACATGATGAATGTTGGCAAGGGAGATGTGGAAGGAGGAGGACTTTAAAAGAAGGACCAAAGACACCATCATTAAGACAGGGTTGGCCTCTGAGGGTGATGCCAGGATTTTATGTACAGCTAATTGGAAATATGTAGTTTATCTCTCAAGAGATGGAGAGTTGAGAACAATAAGGAAACACATTTGAGACTCAAGTTTTATTTTCTGCCAACAGTGTTTGAGAAGCTGTAATAAACTTATATGGTGGTTTCTATCAGCCTAGGAATTTGAATTTAAATTTGAGAGGGTTGTAGTGATGTTCTGATAGTAAGTGTTCAACAACTGCCTTTATAGCAGTGGGAACACCTGATTTTCAACTTCAGCCAATGTCTGTGACATGAATATTTCCACTGCAGCCGATTTTAAGCTACTTGGTGGCTCTGGCTGTGCATTTGGGAAAAGCAGCAGTACCCACCGATATGAATGGATCCCAGCACACTACAGGAAGATGGTAAAGATAGAGACTCGAAAATCAGAGGAAAAATAAAACTGGATGGGACCTTAGAATCTTGCCCCGGGGCTGGAGAAAGGACTTCATGGTAAAGAGTTTGCTCTGCATGTGTGAGGGCTTGAGTTCAGATCCCCAGACACCAAGGAAAGCACTCTGTCCTCTCAGCAGTGAGATGGGAAGTGGACACAGGAGCATCATGGGAGGCTCACAAGCAAGCCAGCCTGGTACATGTGTATGTGAACCACGGTGACCCTGCCTCAAACAAGGTGGATAGGGAGACCCTACATTCAAGATTCTCCTCTGATCTCCACACAGCACATGCAGTGAAACACACGTGCCTACACTCAAACACGTGAATATGCATGCATGTGGTACACACACACACAGAGAGAGAGAGAGAGAGAGAGAGAGAGAGAGAGAGAGAGAGAGAGAGAGAGAGAGAGAGAGAGAAGCAGGGGATCGAGAGGGAGAAGGGAAAGGGACAGAGATAGGGAAAGGCCTGGCCTTAGCCTGTCACTATACAGTGATGAAACTGGGGATGGAAGGACCCAGAAGTCACATGGTATCACATGCCTTAAGCACTGCACTTGGTGGACAGAGGACAGAGAATTGCTACAAGTTTGATCCCATCCTGGTGTACATGGTGAGTTTCAGGTCAGCCTGGGCTACGTAGTGGGACCCTGTCTCCACAAACAAATGCCAGGACAGAAAGGAGAGATAAACTCTTGGACGTGGTAAAAATGTTTGGAGATAGAGGCGCCAACCTTTGTCTACATAGAGGGAGATCAGATTGGCACTTTGATCAGAGATTCAGATTGTAACATCATATAAGGGACATGTGTTCCCCACTGGTCATTACTACACAGGACAAGGATAGGCTCATCAGGTTGGCTGATGTTCTCTGTCCTGATTTACCTACTCTGCTTTATTTAGCTGCAAGCACAAATCACTTTATGACCTAAAGATTTGAGTTTGCACACATGACCAGTTTGACTAATTCCTACAATAAGTCAAAAGCAATGATTCTTGGGAGTGTTTATCAAAAACTTCAGCTCTCACCCTGCCCTGACTTCTAATTCCTCAATCCATCTGGGCTGGAGACACACAGGAGCTTAGTAAGAACTCACTTAATGTCTTTAGGGTGGTAGGGGGTCATTGACTCCCCTGTCACAAAGGCTGTAACCAGGAGCACATGCAGCTTCAATTGCTCCCTAGTGGATATTATACACTCCCTCATCCCTTAAGATCAGTCTCTGATTTAGAGAATTGGATGGGAGGTTATTGGGCCTTGGGTTCAAGGAAGTCACAACACACACAGGCACACACACACACACACACACACACACACACACACGAATGTATGTATGTAAATATGTATGTATGTATGTACATATATTAAGAGCTTCACTGGTGGGACAATTCTCAATAACTAACTCTCTGGATGTGCTGAACTCGGGTCATAAGATGACTGGATTTCATGATATGTCGATGAATTTCTCCCCAAGAGTAACTTGAGCCCCTCTGCTATTGCAAAGCTTTTCAAGGTGGGTTCTAGGAAGAGATTTATTTTGTGGAGGAGAAAGGCTCACCTACCCCATGAATTTTCTTTGAGTCTCTTTCAAATTTGTGTAAATGAAAGCATTGTGTTCTATAAGACCCTGAACCATGTGAGGTTAGACACTGAAGTCCTCAGATAGATTCTAACGCCACGGTAGATATCACCTGCTGAAACATATTAAAATACACAGAACCAAGTGGTTCCTCAAGCCTTGACCTTGCTGAGAAAATGTTTGCAGGGACCCCCTGTAGCCTTCTTGTATATAAATACCTAGGAGTGCAAACCACATCCACATGCAGACAACATCCTTGTGATCCATATGCAACTCAGTCCCTCTTTAGTGGATGAAGCAATAATTTCTTCGATTAGCAGGGTCAACTTATTAGTTAAGAATATTACATCTCTTTTCTTGTGTAAATTTAGCTCTAGTGTTAAGGCTATCTTAGTATATACAAACTACACACACATAACACGTGTATGTACACATGCATGCCTACACATACACCGATACAGAAAATAAGTGTGGTGATATTTTATCTGTGTACACCAATAAAGTTTATCTGAGAATCAGAGGAAAAAGCCAGCCACTATAGCAAACATAGAGGTCAGGCACACACCTTTAATCCTATCGCTCAGAAGACAGAGATCTGTCTGGATCTCAGAGTTCAAGGCCACACTGGGAACAGAGCCAGGCGTGGTGGTTCATATCTTTAATTCCAGCACTAACCATAAAGGTCTGGAGGTCTGTACAGACAGACAGGAAGTGACAGAGCTGGGCAGGAAGAAGAAGTGATGTTGCTGGGTGGAGAGAAGAAATTAGTTGGCAGAACAGAAAGGCATACAGGCGTGGGTATACAGGAAGTAGGTCTCTTTGGCAGAGGATCTCCAAGTGGTGAGAACATGGCTGGCTTCTTTCTGCTTTTCCGATCTGTCAGCTTTTTACCCCAATATCTGGCTCCAGGTTTTATCGAATAAGACTGTTTAGCAATTCATCTACAAATAAGGAAGTATAGCTCTTCCCTGAAGGTTTCTGTAAAGGTAGGTGGGTATCAAGAGGGTAACCCTGCACATTGGATACACCCACATTTTGTGAAAAGCTTAACTATAGAGCTTAACTTTCAGGTACCCCCTGCTCTCTCATTCTCTCCACCCTTTACAAGATATTCTTTCTGTCTCCATTCTGTTTTTCCCCTCTGCTGTACTTTCTCTCTCTTGTCTCTCGTCTCTCTCGTCTCTCTCTTGTCTCTCTGTCTCTGTCTCTGTCTCTGTCTCTCTCTCTCTCTCTCTCTCTCTCTCTCTCTCTGTCTCTCTCTCTCTCTAATTAGGACAAGCAAGCCAGTAAGTCCTTGGATCCTTTCAACACTTTCTTCACTTGAAGTCCATGTTAAGAGAAAATGTGATAAATAAATTGTATTCCTTTAGTTTGTTTTCCCATGATAAAAATATATCTGTTCCAATAACTGGTCCAGCTTGTGGAGAGAGATAATTAGGAACACAGGGTAGCCTTGAGAGGGCCTGAGTCAAAACCCATCAGCTTCTTCTGTCTCTACTGAAGGGCTTTTAAAGGAATGCTAAGGGGTAGAACAAAAGACCTACCCCCCCCCCAGCACAGCCAAGTGCATCCCAAACACCTGGTGACCACACATGTGGTCAAACCATTGCCTAATGCAGCCCTGCTGTGTAAAGCAAGTTCAGGTCTAACCAGGAAACCTTTGTGGGCTCCCACATCCTTGTCAGTTGGAGTCTACTTTAAAGATACAGTCCTGAACTCCCTGAAGGCCAGGAGTAAGGGATACTTTCTCTTTCTCAACCTTCCTTCAAGGAACACTTGATTGTATTAGTGTATTTCTGACTATGGGTCTTGGATCATTGTAGACTTTGAAAGCAAATTTCACATTGTTTTAGAAATTAGAATTTGGTAGGACAAAATGTATTAGAGTACATTACATATGAAAACGAAGGCTATTTTATTCATCTTCCCAATCAAAACGCTATGTAATATATCTCCTACTGAGAGTGCAGCACCAAAATGGTGCTGCTTCTGAAAGGTGTGCTTCTTCAGCTGGCTTAAGGTGAGGGTTGAACCGGTTGGCTTCAGCTCTGCAGGGCAGACTGACTGGCGAAAATTGGACATCATTCTGATCTTCCCTTAGTGAACCCTGTACAGAAGCAGTCCCCTGAACTCTGGGATTCATAGACATCCACCTCCTAAGTTTTCAGAGAGCTTTACTTGGAGTCTCTCACCAACAGATGCTCTCTTCGGAATCTCAAGACCTTCTTCCTTTAAATCCTGCTCCATAAAAACAACAGTTGTTAAAGGCTGGGAAAGTGGTGCGGTTGGTAAAGTGCTTGCCTGGCAAGCATGAGGGCCTGGATTTGGAGCCCCTGAACTTGTGCAAAAGACCAGATGTGGTAGTCTACATCTGTAAATCTCCACCTACAAAATGGAAGCAGAGACAAGAGGATCCCTGGAGTTGGCAGACATCTATCCTGGCTTAAAGAAGCTCTGGGCCACTGAGCCCCTGCTATCCTGGCCTACATAGTGACGCTCTGGAGGAATGATAAGTCCTGGTTTAATGCATGAGAGCCTCATCTCTTGTATCATTACAGCTTGGATTCTTATCCCTTGGTCTTATTGTGCTGTGATGGGGTGGGCATCACCCTTATCCTAAGTTACTTTTATCTAGACACTTACACTCCTATTATTGAAGCATGAAGAACTTCATGCCCCCATCTTCCTCTTCCTGCTCCCTAGGGACAGCGCCTGGGAGAAGGCCAGGTTTGCCACCTCGCATTTATAATTGCTGTTCTAATTAGCTGCAGTTGCTAAGGGTAGCTTGTTAGACTCTGTCATGTCATTGTTTACACTATGCCCCCCCCCACATATGCATGTTCAAGATCTCTAAAGACTGGGTGTCTTCCAAACACTGTAGGCCAGGTGGCATGCTTAAAATGGCTGTGATTCCCTGTGCATTAGAAAGTGTGCTCTTGCTGATGGTATACTGAGTAATTTTAATTTCCAGAAGCTTTAGTCAAGACAGCATTCAAAGACCAGTTGAGACAGGAACTTGAGTCCTGGTAGTGGCCTGGATCTATCCAGGTGACATCTGATAAAACCAAGAAATTGCCTGTGTGAGAACTTACAGATTGAGTGTCGGCAGCTTGAAAAGAAAACACCAGAGTGGGGAACAGAACATCGTTTCCCCGTAATGCCTGCAGCATCCTCTGCAGTCAGTTATGCTGGTGGAAGTGCACCGACACTGAAAACACTGAGCCCAGACTCAGGCAGGAAGAAGATTCTGATCCTGTTTGCACTTTCCTCTGGTTCCCATCCAAAGGAGTGCAGGAGTTGTGAATGCTAATATTTTCATTAAGGGCCTAAAAGAACTTCTAATCTATAGAAAATAAACCCATATTGCATGAGGATTTTACCATAGTTTACTGAACAATTTTTTCTTTTATCTAGTGGCACAGAAAGTTAGGTTTATCTTATGCCCAATAGCACCAGAAATTAGAAGAACATGGTATTATATTCTGAATCCACCTTCTTGACTTGAGATTTACCTGTGTCAAAATATAAAAGAATCTATGACTGTCTGCCACATTTCCTAACCCATATCTGAGTGATTTGCCAAATGTCAAGTCATTATGGACAAATACTCCTCTTGTTTGAATCCTGCATGGTGTCCTAGTGTGTAATGACACTCAACCAGCTCTTGCTTTCCAAATAAAAGAATGAATGAACATAGCTCTGGCCATCTAAGCACTCAAAATAATGTGACCATAGGGTTTTATAATGAGTAAGTTCTTGACTCAGTTGTGGAACAAGGCAAACCTTTGTCCCACAGTAAATAGAATGTGACCAAAATGTGTATCATGAGGCAGTTAGGCTCATCTTTCATGAGGGGAACCCTGTTTTATGCACTATGAATCATGAGGATGATGAATGAAAGACAGACCACCTAAATATTATTAGCAGAACAGGCAGAAGAGAGCTTTATTGTGGAGGGATACTATCTCCACATAGAAGAGGACATTTCTGCTTTAAATTGTTCATGGAATCACAAATTATGGTAGGGTGTACAACCCTGGCTCTAGATAGTCTCAAGCCAGTACCCAAGATACTCTGAGTCTTTCAGGAGCCTCATCTGTGATGGAAATATGCCACTGTGGCCCAAGGCAATGTCACCACTCAGGGGGAAGCAAAGCACAAGGCTTAGGTCAAGGGAGTTGAGTGCGCAGAACACCCACAGGCATAAGAGGTTTCTTCAAACGGGAGCACAAGGATAACTGTGAGTGAAAGTATGCAAATTACCTTGAAAATTAGATGAGAAAGTCTTTCAGAACTATGTGAAGCCCTTGATGGACCCCTAGCTCTGATGCCTCATTTACATGCCAGTTAATTAACTAGCCCTTTTAAGAAAGAGAAAAAATTTTTTAGCAGTACTTAGGCCCCAAATTTATAAGAGCTGATGGTTGGACCAATGTTATACAAAGACAATTTTGGCTTCAAGTTTGAGAAGAAGCGAAAATCTTTTTATGGGAAAACAGAAAACACATGACTGGGCAGATGAGATGACTACCGAGAAGCAAAGCATGCCTACCTCATGGCTGACCGTGAGCAGGCCCAGCCTCCCATAGAAAGTAGAGCACTACCCAGCCACTTGATCCCATTTGAAAACTTACTGTCCCATGCTGGAGGACAGATGATTTAGTCTTGACCCTGCACTCACACCTCCCTTCCCAAGTGTCTTGGGGCATCACTGAATTGAGGCTAAGATGCTGATAAGGATAAGGGAAGGAGAAACAAGGAAGGAAGGGTTCACTGGTCTACAGGAGAAAATGCCCAAAGAGACGACATAACTCATAGCAATGTGGGCTCAACCCAAACCATTGTCCCTCATGTTCAGAAGGAGCAGAGGCATGAGCAGAGAGCCCCACGAGAGAGTTTGGTAGCAGCACACACACTTCCAATTTTTTGAACCACTTAACACAACCCCTGTCTTTCTTCTGTCCCAGCTATATATGAGACACTGGACTAACCCATTCATGTCATCAAGTGTTATTGTCTTTATATTTAAGATGTCTGAGAAGATTACACAGTGTTATAGATCCACCCTATTATGGTTTGTTCCTATTCTTACGGAGTTTAATTTTAGTCAGTCAAAATAAATTACAGGGGCTTGAATATAATACACTGATAGAGCAATTGCCTAATATATGTAAAACCCTCAGTTTGATCCCCGTAATCACAGACATGGTGCATGTGTACACATTAATATGTATACTCATACACTAGATATCCATACATTCCAAAAGGAAGTAATACAGTTCTGTACATGTATGACATTTATAGAAGTATCCCAGAGAAGTACATGAAGCTTAAATCCTGAATGTGTGAAGGACTGGGTAGCAACTGACGGTTTATACAAAAGAAAGTACTGGCTTCCCGTAGAAAGTAGTAGCCAAGAGAATCTTTGAAAAAATGAGTAAGTGGGAAGGGAAGGTAGGAAGAAGAAGAGAATGCCAGAGAACCAAGCTCTTTGATTTTTCTTCTGTGTAATAGACTGTTACACACCTTCTGTATGATAAATCACTTAATCCCCTCAAGCCATAAGTAGCTCCAATTAGACACATTTTATAAATGAAGAAATTAAGGCTCAGAAAAATTATGAATATGGCTGAAATCACATAACCAGGAAATGTTAGAATAACATTGTGAGCATGGGCATGCTCAGCTCAGGCCTTTCGTGTGCATTGGGGAGCTGAGCAGAGCCCCAAAGAACACCCAGCAAATAATTGAGTTGAAAGAGGACAGAAACTTGCCTCATGAATAATATCCAGAAGTTGGTGATGCCACTTGTTTAGGGGACAAAGGTAGTGGCTGTTACTGCATGACAGGATTCTGTGAGAGCATCACAAATGCCTTGAGGCTCTCATTGCACGGGTGGATGGGGGAATGACGTGAGGGAGCAACACTACATGTGAACATTATACATTCTGCTGTCTCAGTTAGGGTTTCTATTGCTGCGATGAAGCACCATGACCAAAATCAAGTTCGTGAGGAGAGGGTTTATTTCATATTATAGCTTGTGGTGTGTCATCCAGGCAAGTCAGAACAGGAATTAAGGCAGGAACCTGGAGGCAGGAACTGATACAGAGGCCATGGAGGAGTGCTGCTTACTGGCTTGCTCAGCATGGCTTACTTAGCCTGTTTTCTTATACAATACAGTGCTCCCACCCCAAAACAGCACCATCCCTGTAGGCCAGGTCTAGGCACATCAATCATCAATCAAGAAAATACACCACAGGGTTGCCCACGGGCCAGTATGGTGGGGGCATTGTCTCAACTGAGGTTCACTCTTCCAAAGTGACTCTAGACTGTGTCAAGCTGACAATAAAAACTAACCAGTACATCTGCATACTTTGTTTTTGCACACCAAAGATACTTTTATTTTTTCAATCCACTTCTTCTAAACTATACAGGTAAATAGCACAAGCAATTCTCATAGTCCCTTTGTGACTGGCCATGGACAGTGCTGTGGAGGTGACAGCTACACAAACTCCTGTTTCATTCTCTCTCTCTCTTCTTGCTGTCTATGCTCACACCCTTGCAAGAATGCACTCGCTCCTATTTGTACAGTGCTTAGGGTCACTGTCATCTTTCTAACAGTTTTCTACTTGGCACATGACAAAATGGTGGTGGGTGTCATGTGATACATGGGACTCCATCAGGAAGTGTGAAGGGGACACAGGTGATCTACTTCTCCGGAGATGGGGCAGTGGGATGCACATCACCGGTAGAGGCAAAGGTCTAGCTAGCTGCTCTATTCAAATCTTCAACACTCTCCTGTAGGAAAAAAAAAAAAAAAGGTGCTACTTGTTAACCTTTTCATCTCTACAAAGGCCTGGTGAGACTCAAGGACCTGGATAAGAGAGAGTTTTCAACTCAACTTAAGATATATTTTAATGTTCTTTACCTAGAGAAAACAGTTGCCTAGGAAAAACAGTTTACAAGAAAGTAGAGAAACAGAAAATATTAGTCACAACCATATAACCCAAAGGGAACTATGCCAAGGATCTCAGCTCCTTTCTAGCATTTTCAATGAGTATGTATGACTAAATAATTGCAGTCATACTGCATATAAAATTTTGCATGCCATTTTCAACTTAACACTACATTATCTTAGAAGCATTTTTCTGCCCACTAGAAGTTCTTCATAAACATAATTTAATGATTGCATAATATTTAATTGTATGGCTGCTTCATGAATTTTTTTTTAAAAAAATCCCTTATTTGGGAGGCATTTGCATTGTACATAATTTTTATTTGTTATAAAAGTATGCTTCAATTAAATCATTTATTATGAATCTTGATTGCACCAGTCTTAGAAGTTTATAGGCTAGATTTCTGCAAGTTAAATTACTTAATAAAGTATGATTATTATTAAGACATCGATGTGTATTGTCAGCTTCCCTTATAAGTGTCTGATGCCTCACTTTCCAGTATCCAAGACTCCAAAGCTTCCACTTTGATTTCCATTTCTCCTGACTTCTTCACAATCTGCTTTTCTCACCCTTTCTCCTCGCATTGGCCTTTATATTAGCCATGCCTCTTGTCACGGTGACTAAGAACCTGGCAGAAGTGATGGTATGGAGGACAGATGCAGCTGGGCTCATAATCCATCAGGATGTAGCCCATCATGGCATGGCAGGTGTGGAGACAGTGCAGCCCCATCCAGACTGTCGGAAGCAGGAGGAAGCAGTTCTTCTCATCTTTCTAGACTAGGAAACAGAATGAGAACAGGCCAGAAGCCAGACAGGACTAAAATCATCAAAGACCCACCCCAGGGACCCACCTACATACCAGCCAGGCCCCACAATCTCTCCCAATATTGCCTACCCAATGAATTTTCTATATTAGCAAGGCCTTATAACAGTGGTTTTCAACTTGTGGGTCACAACCTCCTGGGGGATTAAATGACCCTTTCAGAGAGATCGCCTAAGATCACCTGCACATCAAAATACTTACATTAAGATTCATAAAGTAGCAAAATTACATTTATGAAGC
Organism: Peromyscus leucopus; assembly: GCF_004664715.2. Classification (NCBI taxonomy): domain Eukaryota; kingdom Metazoa; phylum Chordata; class Mammalia; order Rodentia; family Cricetidae; genus Peromyscus; species Peromyscus leucopus. The sequence continues at coordinate 74,253,635 of NC_051065.1, read as the reverse complement.
AGCAAGGAAAATAATGTTGTGGTTGGGGGGTCACCACAACATGAGGAACTGTATTAAAGAGCATTAGGAAGGCTGAGAACCACTGCATTACAGCCTATCCCAATACTGCCACTGAGTGTCCAAATATATGAACCTGAGAGGTACATTTCAGATCCAACAAAAACAAATCTGCCCTGACCCCTATCCCACAAGGCAAAAGCACATTTCATCTAACTTCAGGAGCTCCAGTCAACAGTCTCAGCACTGCCAAATATCTAAAGTCCTAAGCCCCTTCCCAGACTTGGGTTATCTTATCTGTAAGCCCTGTCAAATCAGAGAAGGTGCACACTGGAAGACACAGTGGTAGAGTAAACATTCCCATTGTAAAAGCCCAGCTGGGTAAACATGATCTGTGGCCCAGACTCAGCTCCTCACATGGTCATAGTATCTAAGTCCCAGTGGGCTTGCGTATCCAGGCCTTTCTGGCTCTTCTGCCCAAAGCACTTCTCTCTTGGACCAACTCCACTCTGTCTGCAGCTTTTCTTAGCGGATATCCCTATTTCCAGCATCTCTGAGATCCAGGTCTCCATTGCAACCGAGGCTTCCCCTTCACAGCTTCCTGGATTGGCCTCCCGTTTCCTCTCTTAGGGAAATCCAGCCCAGTCATACATTGCCAAGCCCCCTTGACTTATTTCATTTTTTTTTGTTAGCTTGTTTCTTTCCCCACTTTTGGTGATCAAGCAGATGTATTTGGCATCTCAGGTGCTTGTGGAAGTAATTTGGGGGTTTGGAGGTCTATGAGAAGTAGCAGCCTTCTTCTTGTTCAAGGAAGGAAACCATTACCACTGGAAATCAGATGTAGGCAGGCATCTCTCACCAGAATCAGTGTATTCCCAGGTATACAACTCACTGCTGCAGGTAGCCTTGAGTGAGATCCCAGAGTGCTTTTGGGCATTCCTGCTTTGAAACAAAGAAAGAGCAAAACAGAGGAGGTTTGTTTTTCCTTCAAGAGAAGTGGTGAAGGAGGGTATGCAGGGAGACTTATGGATAAGTTCAAGCACTTCTCAGGATTCTAAGTAGGTTTTCAGTTTCTCTCTCATGATCCCAAATTAAGGCTAGTGTTAAACATAAAATCATATTTAAAAAAAGAACTGAGAGGACCTTGTGGTTTTTTGTTGTTGTTGTTGTTCAGACCTTAAGAGCTGTTCATCACTCCCCTGAAGTCATAGCACTACTGTGTGTGAGTTGCTTCTATAACATACCTGCAACAGTCACATTGGAAGCTGCCACATGCACCAGAGAAATTCTGACTGCCTCACAGAGACTCATGCAGTATCTCACACACACATACGAGTCAGGTAGAGATGCTGCTGACATGCAGGTCCTTATTCAGGGAATCCAGGCTGGAGTCTAAGATTCTGTTTGCTAACAAGCCGCTAGTTGCTGATGATGCCACTGCTGCTGCTGCTGGTAGTGGTGGTGGTGGTAGTGGTGGTGGTGGTAGTGGTGATGGAGCACCATTTGAGCAGTGGGGTTCTGGTCTGATTGTTCCTCACCATGCAAAGACTAAAACAAGTTATTTTATTATACATTTCTTTTGTTTCTTTATATTAAAATTGAGGTATTATACCATTTTTTTTCAGTTAAGTTAGATTTTATTCTTTATAGGTTTTATTTTATAACAATAAAGGAACAAATATTCACAGTAAGAACTGCAGTGTGCAAAATGTGATAGAGCTGAGAACAATTGCTTTAGACTCATTCCAGCCACTCTGTGTGCTTTAGGAATATGTACACAGGAATAGGAAGGTAAAACCTGTCTCTGCATGGGAAGGATCCTGGGAGGATACATTCAGGAATGTATTTGGCTCATTTTAAACCAGGAAAAGTCACAGAAAGTGTTTTTGTGGGTTTTGAAATGAATGATGTGTCACTTTCCTTCTTATAAGAATGGATTACAGGGGATTGGAGAGAGTGCTCAGTGGTTAAAAGCACTTGATACTCTTCCAGAGGTCCTGGGTTCATTTTCTAACACCCACATCAGGTAGCTTACAACCTGCCTATCACACCAGGTCCAAGAGATCTCACACCTTCTAACCTCCACAAGAGCTCACATACATGTCACACACACACACACACACACACACACACACACACACACACACAAATAAATAAAATAATGTTTCTAAAGAGTGAATCGTAGGACTCATTCTCCCACCTTCCTCTGAACACCAAGCAGTGATGATCTAAAGACCAAAGCTGTGGGAGCTGTTTCACTCAAATGACAGAGGAAGCTGTCATAAGTCCTAGGCAGAGAGAGACAGGAGAGCAAACAAATGGAGTCCTAGACTCTAGATGCCCCCCTCTTGGCTCACCTACTTTGTGTGTGACATATGAGTTAATAGACACCTGTACTAGTTAGGTTTCTACTGCTGTGATAAGGCACCATCATCAAAAGCTACTTGTGAGAAGAGGGTTTATTGCAAGCTTACAGTTCCAGGGGCAGCAGCTCATCCTCAAAGGAAATCAGGGCAGGAACTCAAGGAAGGAACCTAGCTAGAGCCAAGAACTGAAGCCATGGATGGGAGCTGCTTACTGGCTTGCTCAACCTACTTTCTTATAGCACCCAAGACCACCAGCCCACGGGTGGCACCACTCACAGTAAGTTGGGCCCTCCTACATCAATTATTAATTAAGAAAATGCAGCACAGGCTTTCCCATGGGCCAATTAGGTAGGGGCATTTCTCAACTGATGTTTCTTCCTCCAAAATGACTCTAGCTTGTGTCGGGTTGACATAAACTAGCCCACACAATGTCCTTTTGTTTAAAACATTTGAAGGGAATGTCTTTTGTGTTCATGGGACATGAGTGTTCATTAGGTGAAAATGAACTTGAGAAATAATAGCACAGAGGTAGCTCATTGCTGTAGCTGAACTGAACTGGTACCGGGAGAGACTGCCATGAGAGAATGGAGGCAGCTCAGACTCAAACCTGAAGAACCACACACTTGGTTATGACAGGGAAGACTGGACACCAGCAGGCAAGGGGACCCGGGGACTCTGGCACTGATGACAAAGAAGGAGCAAGAGCCTGTGCTGCTGCCCTCACTCTGGCCAGCATGTTACAGCGTTTGCCTTGCTTTCTCCCTCACTACTGTTTAGGATGCTTCCCCGGACTCCAAACTTGCCAAATCTCTCTCGTGAACAGGAATTGTTTTCATGCAAAAATCAATTAATATGCATGAAATGGATTATTTTTGTGTTTGAATTGTATCCCCCCAAAACACATTTTAGAATTCACAAAGCAGTATGAATATAAATTCTTCTTTCTCTCACGTGGGGAAATTCCCTTCCTTTAAAAAAAAAAAAAAAAAAAAAAGCATGAAGAACACACTCAGAATTCACTAAACATGTGGATGGAATGCTTTTGCTTTTTAGGTTACAAACATAAAAAGAGTGACTGTCTGCAGTGAGCCCATGGACCAGGACCCAGAAAGGGTGGTGGCAGCATGTGAGCTAGAGGGACTTTCTGTACATCTATCTCTCTCAAAGCCAGGGTGTGGGAGGATGATGGATGGGCAGAGGGAGCGGCAATCTAATTTCTAGGGAGAGTGCCCAAGGCAAAGACTTTGAGACACATTGATCTGGCTTATTCTGAACAGAAATGACTTAACAGTCATTGAAATTAAAACAAATAAACAAAAGACACTTTCACAAAAGAACTTTATCTTTGACATGTGCTCTGGTTTGAATAAGTGTCCCCTAAAGGCCAATGCATTAAGGTTTGATCCCCAGCCTGGGGCACCATTGGAAGGAACAGGGGCTGGTGAGAGGGACTAGTTTAAGGTCAGTGAGGATAATTCCTTTGAAGGGGACATTCAAGCCCCTTTCACTTCTTCTTCCTTCCTTTTGCTTCTGGTGGCCATGAGGGGAGCAGCTTTGTTCAATACCCACCAACCATGATGTGTGCCCTGCTACAGGCCCAAAAGCAATGGTACCAATTGACCTCTGACTGTAATGCCCAAAATTGTGGAGCAAAGTGAGCCTTTGTAAGTGAATACCTTCAGGTATTTTGTTACATTGTGTCACTGTCTCATTCAGCCTTGTTGTCTTTTATCTGGATCATCTCTCCTCTTCTTACATTGTCTCTGGTAGACCTACAGTCTTTGTGGACTGGAGTGTGGTGACCTCAGGCACCAATGCCTCTACAGTTTCCCTCCTTAGTTACTCCAAATGCATAACATTAACTTTCAACACTCCACCATAAAAGTGTTATATACTTGGTACAGTGACCTAGTATACCAAATCATTTCCTACACACCTTCTGTACAGATGTGTGTATACATGTGTATATACATGGTATCTCATTAGCAGTCAATTCTATTTTAAAAAAACAAAAACCTAGATTCATTGACACCATTGACTTTTTATCTTGTTTTCTTCCCCTGGTGTTCTTTGTAAAGCTGTAGGCTCCAGGTGAAGTAGGCCAGTAGTCATGCTTAATTTGTCCCATCTGTTATTGTTTTAAATAATATAATTTTGAAATCTAGGCTATTTCAGTATGACTGCGATGCTCATTTCTGGTGAAAACTCCAAAGCCGGTCACTTGCCCACAGTGGAAGCTACTCTGTGGTCAGCCGGTTCCCTCACTCTGTCCTATTAGCATGCTCACAAGTCATGTGCCCATGCACGTGATTGAGCAGACATCATGTTTGTGCTTTCGTAGATTTTTTTTTTCCTTTTTCCGTACTCAGGGAACAGCAAACCACAGACAACAGTTTAAGGAAAACCACCACACTTGGGCTTCTTTCTCTGTGAAAGTAAAAGTGATTCCTGTATGTGTTGTAGCAAATGAGGTACCCATTGGAGTTTGCATCTCCATACACAAGACATTGACTTGCAAGACTGTGTCTCTCACTATTCCAAAGGAAGTCAGACAGCTCAGTGTAACACGAATCTTAAAAAGTCTTATTAATAAACTCAAACCTGGAACCAGGTATTGGGGTGAATGCTGAAAGATCAGAGAAACAGAACCAGCCACAGCTAACCTCACCTTGCCAGTTCCTCAGCTGATCCTGTTTCCTCAAACTGGAAGCCTCTGAGTCCTCATCCAGCATGAATCTCAGCTGAACTGCTGCTAAAAGCCTAAAAGCTTAACCAGGCTCTAGTTCCTGGTCCTTACACCTTATATACCTTTCTGCTTCCTGCCCTCACTTCCTGGGATTAAAGGCGTGTGTCAGCATGCCTGGCTGCTTCCAGTGTGACTTTGAACTCACAGAGATCCAGACAGATCTCTGACTTTGGAATGCTAGGATTAAAGGTGTGTATGCCAGCATTTTCTGGCCTCTATGTCTATCTAGTGGCTGTTCTGTTTATTAGGTAAGTTTATTAGGGTGCACAATATTTTGGGGGGACACAATATCACCACAGCTCAGCCCAGGTACTGTTGGCTCAAATATTAGACAGGCAACCCATTTGCAAGTAGTAAGTAGATCTCCTGAAATCAAAGAATAGTAGTTGTGATGATCATAGTAGTTCTCTGCCTCAGAACCAAGGCTTTCTGAAAACAAAAAAATGTTCTCCAATGCAAAACTGCCCTCCAAATTGACTTGTAATTTGAATTCCAATGGCCTAAAAAAATGTGAATTTATATTGTTGCGCAGTATAGGAAGTATGGGATACCAGTGAATTTCTTTTTAAATACAATAGTTCTAAACCTTAGCTTGTAATCTGAAGTGATGTTTTCCAAATTTGGAAAAAGTTGTGAAATTGAAAAATAAAAGATTGTAAACATATTTGTCTTTAATTTCTTTGTCATCTACAGACTTCTGTTTAGAGGGAGAGTAGGAAAGTAATTGTGATGTTTCATTAGGAATTTTAGTAGCAATTCTTCTGTTCAAACTTATTCATTTGAATTAAGATTATGGAGCGCACACCACATCTTAATGGTGGGATGTGACAGTTATCTCTCTAAAAGAATGATTTCATTCAGGCACACACTTCCCATTACGTATTCGTTTGTATGTTGGGTTTATTTTGTGCTTTCCCATCTCTCAAATCTCTTTTAGGGGAAGGAGGGGTCTATCGTATGAAAGTATGCACTGCAACTTCTTGGTAAACGAAGAAGGAAGAATGGGTGGGAAGAAAGGAGGGAGAAAAGGAGACAGAAATTTGAGTTTCTATGAAGTGGGAGAATTCTGTTACGTGTGGTCATGTGACTAACTTAACTCTTAACTCGTTTAACTATCGTGTGAACTAAATGTTGCCTTAGCGGTTTTTCATAAGAAGAAAAGCTTTGCCCTTCAACCCAGCTCATATGTAGAAGAGCTGAGATTCAATTCCTGAGTCATATGGATTTCAGTCTCTCAACCTTCCACTTCATAGAAATGAAATATCAAAAGAGAAAACTTGAAACTTGTCTTCCAGTTCAGTGTATTTGAGTATGAAAAATGACAAAGAAATGAAGGTACAGATTGGGGCAGTGACAGATTCAATCCGCAATTAACCTTTTTCTACAACACACACACACACACACACACACACACACACACACACACGCGCGCGCATTACACACCTACTTTATTTAAAATGTTAACTCTCTCATTTGTATTTGCATCTGAAAATAGAGCTAGTCCTCAAAGAACTGGAGTGGAACTAGTTTTAAAAAAACAATGACTCAGACCTCTGGCAGATCCTGTCTAAGCCCTGGAAGAAGAGGTCAAAATAGCACCAGGGACTATGGAGTGAGCTTCACTTTAAAATGGGTGAAAGGAGCTCTCTCTCTCTCTCTCTCTCTCTCTCTCTCTCTCTCTCTCTCTCCATTCCAAAGCACCATTTCTCAGTCCTGCCTGCAGTGTGGGGATCACCTGGGAAGCTACAGAAACTCTTAGGTCTCTGGTCATGACATTGTGATTTAATTGTGGGTTTTGCTATAGTGCCTTTTAAAAGCTGCCCACATCATTTCATTATGCAGCCAAGATTGAGACTTGGAGTCAGAAAAACATAAAATCCCTGCCTCCTGGAGGGTCCCTCTTAACTACAAGAGTTAGTTCTGAATAGGCAAGGGCCAAGAGTAGACCACACCAAAGAATATCTTTGTTTCCAGTATACCACAGTACCCAGGAAATCTGTCAACTATCAGTGATTCTTTGTTTACCCTAATACCAGACTTCCAAGGAAGTCATAGAGCCTGGGGTCTCAAAAGTGTGGCCCTGGAGCAGCAAAGCAGGCGTTACCTGGGAGCTAGCTGGAGACTCTGCCTCTGTCAATCCCCTCCTGCTGACTGAGAAGCCCTTCTTCAAGGAACACTCACATGATTCAGATACATGTTAATACACACTGACATGTGAAAACATCATTAAATAGAAATAATAGGAATCCTGTATTTTTATTAATAACTGACAACAATGGCAATAAAACATACTTGCTTTAACATCAAAACCTATATTTAAATGTCAAGATGAGGAACGATGCATATTAAAATAGGGTATTGAACAAAGGAACAGAGGCAACACACAGAGCCATCACCAATTCATACAAAAACTCTCAGTCAAACCACCAGGCATTGATTTATATCAAAGTTTCGTACGCTGTGAAAAGGAAAACATCAACAATTCATCTTGCCTGCAGGAGAATCTGTTTCTCACAGGATTCATGAGGGGCACTGAGTGACCAGAACGAAAGTGTCTTCAGTGAGCCCTAAGCCTGAAGTCAAAAGGAGTCTGCAGGAGCCATGTGGACAGATCACCTATAGTCACTGCCCGGAGTCTTGACATACATACGAAGAGTACAGCACTCTCCACACCAAAAGACTCTTTCAAAGGCTCCTTACAGACAATTCTTAGGTTGGGAAAAGAGCAAATTCACACAGCAAATTCTGACTCCAAGTTTCTCAAAGCCCAGCCTCCATATCTAAATCATAGCCTTCCAATGTTGAAAATGAAAGGTGTGACTCTCACCTAATCAAATATCAGATCTTTCCATGAATATGTAAAAGCTAAAAGTACTGTACTGTGGTGGTATTGTGTTCCCCAAAATATTGTGCACCCTAATAAACTTATCTGGGGTCAAAGAACAGAACAGCCACTAGATACAGAGGCCAGAAAATGGTGGCACTCACACCTTTAATCCTAGCATTCCAGAGGCAGAAATCCCTCTGGATCTCTGAGTTCAAGGCCACATTGGAAAGAGCCAGGCATGGCGACACATGCCTTTAATCCCAAGAAGTGAGGCTTTAATCCCAGGGAGTGATGGCAGAAAGCAGAAAGATATATAAGGCGTGAGGACCAGAAACTAGAAGCATTTGGCTGGTTAAGCTTTTAGGCTCTTGAGCAGCAGTTCAGCTGAGATCCATTTGGATGAAGATACAGAAGCTTACAGTCTGAGAAAATAGGATCAGCTGAGGCATTGGCAAGGTGAGAAAGCTGTGGCTTTTTCTGCTTCTCTGATCTTCCAGCATTCACCCCACTACCTGGCCCCAGGTTTGATTTTATTAATAAGACCTTTTAGGATTCCTGCTACACTGTACTGGTTAAGAGATAGATACATTAAGAATGGAGGGCTGGTGCTTAAGGGCACTTGCTGCTCTTGCAGAGGACCTAGATTCAATTCCCCACACATGGCAGCTCACAATCATCTTTAACTGAAATTCCAGAGGATCCAAAGTCTTTTTTTTTGAACTTCAAAGTTCAAAATACATACACATGTGATGTATATACTTACATGCAAGCAAAAATATACAAAATAAAAAATAAAATAAAATAAAAAAAGTCCTATAAGAATGGAATGATAGAATGGTCAAATACAGATATCATACTTGAATTGAGTGCTAGACATTATAGAGCATTAAAAGGATAAATGTTAATTTTCATAATGACACTGTGACATGCAAAAATCTACCTCACACATTAAACAGAAATTAATTATGACTTAACTTCAAAATTTAATATTACAAATAGAAATAAATAACTGATAATCTTTAATATACAAATATCCTATTAAAGTTACAAAAATACAATATATATGCATATGTGCACACACACACACATATGGAAAGAGAAATTAGAGCAAGTGAATTAGATCATATTCTACTGTATCAATTAAAGAATGTTCAAAAGTTAATGTTGGATGAAATTGAAGGACACAATATGACAGCATTTATATTAATTTTAAACATATTTTATCTCACAGGCAGATATGGAGGAATCTAATGTAGGCAGTTGGATAAGAAGGCTTATAGGCTCTCAGTCCTGCTTATAGGAAGAGGGATGAGAGAGAAAGAGGACAGCAGTCTGAAGTGGGTTTTGGCTGGAGGAATACTTTTTTTTGTTTGTAATCTGAAGTAAAGCAAGAAATTTCAACATCTGTTAAAACTGGATGATGGATATGTAATTACTATTATTTTTATCTGTACTTTTGAATATTTGAAATGTTTCTTAATGTTTGAAAAAAGACTGATCCTTAGGCTTCACAGACTTCTTTCTGCTTGGCTTTGGACAGACTAGCCCCAAATTTGTAAACTCCTGCCTCCACCCCTGACTGTGAGTGCTGGGGTCAGAGTGCACACTGCCACACCAGGATGAGGCCCACACTCTTCTGAGCTCTAAGGAGAATGAATGACTTCTCCATACCAGGCTCCAGGGGACAGCTGCCCTGGCTCTAGCCACACAGTGTCCCACACGTCCATCTGCGCTGTCCTCTTCAGAGGCATGGAGTATCTGGAACTCGGGCTCTGCTGTTGCTTGCAGTGTCCACCACCTGGCCAGAACCATTACAACATAGTTCATTTACTCTAAGTGCACAGAGGATGATGCGGCCATATTGCAGAGGAAGGCGGGTGCTTGGACCTGCTGCAGAGTATCTATAGCCTTTTAGCAGTCTACACATAGCGCAACTCTTCTTTCCAGCACATGGCCTCAAGACCCAAAATGTCCCCCAGGTATGTCCTGGGGCAGGGAACAGAGGTTCTAATTTGTGTGTCCACCCACTTTCCTAGTATAGGTCCATTTATCTGCCTGCCATACCCTGCATAAGCAGATTCCCAAGCACAGTAGAATTCCCTCTTCCCCCCTCTCATGACCTGCTTCTTCTCTTGCCCCACAAGAAGTGGCATCATGTCCAGGGAAAATGCCAGCTCATTATGAAATGGATTAAGGCTGGGACACACCTGGGCGTAAATTCCTTAAATAACAAAATATTCAAGTTGTATTCAAGGAAAGGTCTTGGGAACAGACTCGAAGACAAAGGGGGATGTGTGAACTGGCCTTTCAGGAATTGTCATGAACAGAAGTCAGTTCCTCCAGTCAGCGACCTACTGATGTCACATGTTCAAGGTCTCTCATGTAGAACTGACCCAGAAAAGAAACCTGTGGCCTGTGAAGAAGTGTGATAACCATGGACACCTGCACAGATGAACCCTGAATTCCCTTTGAGGTCAGTCATTAATCAGCGAGCAGCTACTTTCTTCTCCCTTCCTATAAACGACATGACTGCCAACTAGTTGGTGAAGCTGAACTTGAAAGCAACTGGTGTCTTTTTCAGAGGACTGCGCAGTCAACTTGTTCTTTTTATTTTTTTTTTATTTTATTTTTTTTTTGCAGAAGCTTATGCCGTAGGCTTCCTTCCCAGTGTCCATCGGTGAGCCGTCATTCGGTGTGCTAAATGGGAATTGGAATATTTTCTTGAAGGAGGAAGAGGTGCATTATATTAATAATGATGACAACTGCCCTTACATATGACAAAAATGTTTTCAGAATTCGGTGAAGCTCAAACTCGAACATGGAGCACAGAGCCCGCCATGGTGGAGCACCACAGCTCACTGAGAACTTCTGTCTTCACCCCTCCTTCTCATCCTGACCATTTCTCCCTTAGAACCTAAAGAGATGTTGGAATCCTAAGTGAGAGAAGCGTTGGACTAGCCCACAGAATGGATTGCTGAAATACTCTGTCCCTCATGCAGCAGCAACCTGGTAGGGAATCTCTCAGCTTCCCTGACATGGCCACCATTGCTCAGTTCTTCCTTCAGTCTCAGCTCCTGATTAGGGAAAACCTAATTCCTTGGCTTCTGATAGTGGTTCGGGAATGCTTCTGTTCTCCAAATCGAAGATTCTTGTTTCTTCCCAATAGAATACCTAGCATTTTCTTCCCAACTTCGTGCTTTTATTTTTCCGGTTTTTCTTTCCCAAGGATTGTCTGCCATAGGATAGTTTAAGATTAAGCTAGCTGCTGGGTGACCTGTAGCCTCAAGCCATGTGTGACCAGAACTTCTCTCTCTCCAGCTCAGTCACCTTCTAGCTCTCTTTTCTTGTTTGACAACTACCCCTTCTTCGAAGTTCAGATGCACAGAGTAGGACCAGCACTTGTTCACAGCTGGGATTCCTCCTCAATCTCAGGCTCCCACAGAGGATTTGATGAAGCTAAAGCCTATGGTACAATTGTTACGACTTCTCTCACCAGAAACAGAAGAGGACCTCACACAAACCACAAGGGCTGCACTCAACTAACAAACTTCCTTAGCTACACATTCTTGGGTATATATCAAGTGCTCGATGGATAAAAAGGTTGGCATCCCAGAGCCTTATCAAGTTTTAAAGCGAAAGCGGAAGCCCAGGCTTGGATACCTTTCCTCAGAATCCTTGGGTGAGTTGTGCTGTGATGAAGGCAATCAAAGCCACGTGGCCATTCCTGGAAGAAGAGAGAGATCCTTGAGAAGCAGATGAGAGCTTTGTGACAGTACAGAGAGGGGAATAAATAAAGGTGAAAATGATGTCTGTACAGGTGGAAGGAGAGAGAGAGGCAGTCTTGGCCCCACGTGGTCTGGAAGTTCGTTATCTCAGAATGTGGATGGTCAGGAGGGCTTTAGCTCAGACTGAAAACAAACAGATAGCTACTGTGGTGGGGACAGGCTACTCTTGTGACAAGATGCTTACAGAGCAGACTGTCATTCCCCGGACCCAAGGGGACTAGCTAAGGGAAGGAAGTTTCAAGCCAGATATGGATCCCAGAGGCATCCCAGCACTGAGAGGGAGAAGTGGACATGGACTCCCAGCCTGGACCCAAGAAACTGTGTGCAATTGATGCCTACTGGCAAAGAAAAACAACTGATTTTTCCAACAGAGTCTCACTAGGTATGTTAACTACATCTCAGGGAAGGCTGCGTGGCTAAGAGTAGTTGGCCAACACAAAATGAAATTGATATTCTTGTAGACTTTTTGTCTCATTTTGATTTATTTAAACACTTTTTTCTCTTATTGGTCTTTTGCTTTGTATTTTGGTTTCTGTTTTTGTGTTTTTATAGTTTTTTGCGTGTGCTTTGTTTGTTTGTTTGTTTGTGTGTGTGTGTTTGTTTTTGTTTGTTTTTTAAAGGGAGCAAGGGAGAAAGAACATAAAGTCGGGTAGTAATACTAAAGGTCACCAGCCACCAGATAACTTATCAGGCCATATGATGACACCGTGTTGAAGAGTCCAAGGACTTTTTGGCACTCTCTGCCAGGAAACAGGAGGAAGACTACATATTCCCTTTGCAATATCACACATCCCAGTGTTGCATTAAGAGTATGCCATTTTCGTAATACACTGCCTTAGGTAAGCTGCTTGACATTTGTCTATCTCATTTCCTTACCTCGAAAATGGAAAAAGCAATAGACCTACCTCCTGGGGCTGTTGTGAGGACAGTTAGCATCTATAAAATGTGTTTAGAACAGTGCTTAAAAGATACCTGCCACTCAGCTACCAAGGTCACTATAATCACTAAGAGCATCACTGCAAATGAAGCCACTAATGCATCTCAGCTTTGCTTCACTCTGCACTCCTGGGGACCAGGAGTGGGAATTTATGCCCTGGAGAAGAGGATGAGTAGCAGCAGAAAGGAGTCTTCCTGACCCTGGACAGTGGGCTGTGGTCCAGGGAAAAGCTCCAAGCCTGGTGGGTACCTGGCAAGTTGGGCACGAAAGGATGCCAGAACTCCCCTCCAGAGGAGGAGCATGGCAAAGGGTTACTGCATGTGGAAGACTGCCACCTGGAATGGGTATGAGCACCCAGGAGTCACCCTTCCAGACTCCATACCGGTTGTATAGGTTGCAAGACCAATTACAAGCTTCAGTAGATGACGGTTTGACTGGTTTTGCTCTATATTTTCTGGTTTGACATGACAACAAGCTAAAGCTTCTCCCCAGAGATGAAGGCCAGTTGTAGACTAAACATTAAGGTTACTGAAAAATCCACTGGATAGAAGCACATGTCCTGGCATGAGACAGATGGAGAAGGGCTGGGTCTAATGCTTACCACGTCCTAATGAATGACTTTTTAAGTTGTGAGAATTATTTGCAATCAATGGCTTAGTATTCAACATCTGGGAATGATCATGAATTCTCACCATTACCACTGTTATTATTAAGGTGGCCTGCTGCTGTGGCGGCTGCTGTGGCGGCTGATGGAGATGCTGGTGACAATGAGGTTGGATGAGATGGTGAACATGATGATAGATGCTAGGAGAGGGGAACCTGGATAGCAGCATCCCTAGCCTTAGAGGTAAAGGTTTAATAGATTTTTTTTTAATCAAGTAAAATGAATCCTCCAAAGAGGGGAGTCTACTTACCTTGAAATGGGACACAGTCAGTTCATTTTGCACAAGCCTCTCCCAGGCACACAAATCCTTTAGCTCTAAATTAGTTTATGGGTCCCATTTCTTTCTACAACTGTTTAAAATCCTGCCTCATTGCAATAGGAGAAAAGGCCACAGTCAGACCATGCACTGGGGTAATAGAGTGAGACACAAAGGCAGGTAAATGCTGAGAGCAGAGGGCTGCAGCGGCACACCTTTAGCAGGACACGCAGTCTCTGACATTTCACCGAAGCTAAGTGTTCCATCTCCAGAACCCGACTCGTTCTTTACTATTTTTATTGTGGTGCAGCTTTAAAAAAATTGCCAATTAAGTTAAACTAAACTGTCGCACAATGAGCTCCTATAATTACCAGCAATGGTTTATGATGGGTTCGAGCAAACAGAGGGTTGATTTTTTTTTCTGCCAGAGCTGTAGTTTCTTTTTGTAGAAACAATTATCATGGCAGTGCTTCCCAGCAAAGGGAAAGCATAGCCCGAAGCCACCGCATATTTCATTTTCAGTTGAGCAGTTTTAGAGTTCCTGCTTTTCCTGGTGACTGTTCAGTGGGAGAAAGAGGCAACCAAAGGCCAGATCTGGCTCTCACAAAGCAGCCAGTGAGGCTACCAGCAGCTGGAGAAGAGAGTGTGGCTTTGTGTTAGGAGCCCCAGCTCCTGACCTGGCTGGGCACATTTGTCCCCAGGAAAAAGGAATGACAGGGTTGTGTTCTCAGGTTTCAACTGCACTGGAGCACTCTGTGGCAACAGATGTCAAGGGGGAAGGATGCAAATCAAAAGTTTGAGTTAGTCAGATTATCGGTACCTGATAATCTGCCTGCAGGAGTAGGTCTGCTCCATCATCTACTGGTTGGGGGGGGGTGACTTAAGTCTTGATTTTCTCGGGTATACAATGGAGTTACCAGAAGCACTTAACTTGAAGACTTGTTCTGAAGACTAGGTAAATGAATAATGGTTTTACTCACTTACCCAACAAATATTTGTTGAACAGTTCTGTGCCATACACAAGGCTGGGATGCTACAGTGAACAAAACAAACATTATCCCTTAACTTAGGAGCTTAGAGGGAAGTTGACTAGTGCAGTGTTTTGCGTTAGGAAGCACACCATACAGGTGAGCTACAGTGTCAGTGAATTATTCTATTGTTCCACGTGTTTGGGGTTTGGTTGTTGTTGTTCTTTCATTGTATACCCCTGATAGTATGATGTTTTATTATTCCTACTTCACATATGGGAGCAGTGACTTTTGGAGACCTCCCACCATCGACTTAAGGCCATTAGTACCAACCAATGTTATAGAGTCTCATTTCCTTTTCTGTGCTAGTTTGCTTATGTGAGACAAGTCTCTTGTTGGCTCTGAACCTGGTGTGTTCCTAAACTGTTCTCCCATGTGTGCTCCTCCTGCCTCCACCTCCCAAGTGCCGAGACTACGGTGTCCACACTATACCCAGCTAAGCCCTGGGTTCCGTCCATCCTCAGGTCACAGGGTTCTTCCCAGCGAATGCAGGAGTGTCAGCCGCTAGATCAAGCCATGGTTTCTTGTTCCTCCTTCCTCTGGTTCGATCCATTAACAAGTAGAAAATAGTCAGATATTAAACCTTCACCATAACAGTTCTAGATAGCTGAATGTAGGGAGACAGAACCTTTTTTTCCTTGGATACCAGATGGGAACAATGGGGAAAAAATGGAGAAAAATGGAATTCACTTTGTTGTTAAGGTTTCAATAGTTAAATAGCCTGGCTTCAGTATGGATGGCAGTATAAGCTATCCAAATGAAATGGTAAATTTCTTGTCTTTAGAATGTATAATATAAGCTGAACATAATCAAGAATGTTGCCCAGGGGACATAAACATTCCTTAGGAGACATGGTTTGAATTCCCTGCTTTACAAGCCTAACAAACTTTATGAATCTTACAAAAGACCTTGATATAAATTACAGATTCCCTGAGCTTCCTCCAAGAGATTTGGTATATCTGGACCATTTACTATTTAGGTCAAAAAAAACTATCTTTGGTTAGATAAGTTAATAACCCACCTATTCATTTAACAAATATTTATGGAGCTGTGGCTTAGCCTAGAAACTGATGTGATAACAATGAACAATACAAACAAAGTCATCAATAATTTAAAGGACACCGGAGATTTATGGTGCACAGTGCTGGGCACATGACAAGCACATGGTGACTGTAGGCTTTGATCTTTATAACTATATAACCACATTGTATAGACTCACAGGGCTGCTTCCTAAGGGCCCTTCTGGCATAGTCCATCCTTACACAGGCTCAGAGGTGATTTCTGATATAGAGTCAGGATCATATCTTGAGTAATGAGATCCCACCCAAACGCTGAACAACCATTTCCTGACATGCCAGTGGCTGAACATACCACTGGTATTCATTCACTCTCACCACTGGGATGTGTGAAAGACAAAGGAGAGAGAATGAGCTTCAGGTTTCTGGAGGAGACATGAACTTTCATACTGCAGACTCCCAGAGTTAGGATCCACTCTGCTTCTGCTGTCCCCATGATCTATAGGAGACCGTCCTGTACAAAGCTGATTATCAACAGGCATTTCTTAAGAGAACAGACGACTGTATCACAGCCCTTGCCTCATCATGAGGCTGATCCAGAACCATGTCTTAGGATATGGATTCTCATTCTTCTTTCTGCCACAGAGCAACAAAGTCAGGATTTCTAAAGTGAGGGGTCTCTGGGAATCAGTATCTCCTTAGCAGCCATCTCCCACAGGAGACTGTGATGATGGGGAAATGAGAGACATGCTGATGTGGGCCGGCTGTCCCTGATGCTTAGATTCTCCTGAAATTCAGATCCCAAGTCATCCTTGAACCTCCACTCCCAGCTGGGGACAGGAACAGGGTGAGCATGCTGGAACCAGGGAACACCTCACCTTTAATCACCTGCTGCCTTCTCCCCCGCCCCACCTCCTCCAAGGAGAATCTCTAAAATGGCATCTTAAATTCCCATTTTAAGGAGAACAGAAAAGCTATAAGAACACACCTTTAAAATTTTTTATTTATTTTTATTTTTTGGCTTGCTGAAATGAAAACCTGCATTTTCTTCTTTTCCCACTCATTAGAATCTCAGCATTCCACCAAGACACTCTCCAAAAAAGGAAAAGCAAATGAGCAGGGCTGTTTCTGAGACTATGAAATACTTTACAATTAAATAAGGCACGGCCGGGCCCAGGCTGATCACTGGTGATGAGCGGGTTTCCACAAGGCTGCAAATGAATTCAGCTCGGGACAGCGTTCCAAATGGCTCCTGCATGCTTCCCCTTTATTATTTTTATTTGGTTATGTGCTGACTCTCATCCAGAATCGCACTTAATGCCCTAGTCTAAAGTTGTTGAAACGGCCCCCCATGGCACAGTGTGACAGTGAAAGGATATTGCCTTTGGAAGCTGCTAATGGTCCATGAAAGGGAAACAGCAGCAAACAGGAAAGCTGCGCTCCAAAATAATGTCAGATCAACAGATCCACATTTCCACTCTCCAGCCCATTTATTGGGAAAGATGCTTGATCCCAAGGGATACAAGGGGTTCCAAAACAGGCCAAGGTAGGAAGAGTGCACGTATCAAAGACTTCAGATATCCCCACATTTATAGACATATTGATCTGCATTTCTTAATTAGAAGTCAGAATTCACACTTGCACACCTGAGGTTGACCTTCAGACTCTGATGGGCAGAAGGGAAAGAGCTCTGAAGCTGCCATGTTAAGAAGGTGGTCAGATGTAGCCGTGGTCACTAAGTCTGCAGGGGAACTTTTGTATCCTGATTTATGCTGGGAGGTGAGCGACCACCCCGAATAAGATGGTGTCTGGTTCACTAGGAGCCCTCTGGCCACAGGACAGAGAGATACACAGTAGGAACACATCCACAAAGCACCCAGCTCTGGAAGCCCAGAAGTGCTCAGGAGCTAGGCAGACCCTAGCAGCAGGTTTTGCACAGTGCTAACTTGGAAGGTGGGGGGTAGGGGGCAATATGAATACTAAGGCATTGTGGGTAAGCGGTGGATGATCTGGGACAGCCCTGAGAAAGGTAGCGTGAAAGGAGAATGGTGGTGTAAAGCCGAGACTGTAGTACGAGTGGAAAGAGCAAGGGGACTCAGAGGCCTAGGCAGTACTAGTGACTGCTTCCTTAGTACTGACAAGGCCCAGCCCCCTCAACTCTTGTAACTGAAGGAGTGCTCATCTCCCTGCACCTCAGGTGATAGTGAGAAAAAGAAGTGCATCTTTGGGCCCTCAGGCCTTCGGTCCTGTTGCACACACCAGCCACCCACACGCTCTCCAAAGGAAGAAGATGATCCCAACAGAAGCAACTTCTTCCTGGAAGACACTCGGAGTTAATAAGTATACTCACCCTCCACATCCAGTTACATGGCAAGTTTGTCCATATACAGACACTTTATGTGTGATTCGCAGCACACTCTGCTGTTCTAATGTCTTCTTTCAGTAGCTAGCATCATTATGAAGAAGGCACCCCTGTCCTTCTATTACATGTCGAGGAAGCAGTCGCACAGAAGTTGCAAGCACAGGGTTCATGGTACCTGCTCACCTCTGGGACTCAGCATCCTTTCTTCTTCTTTTTTATTTTTGATTTTTTGAGACGGGGTTTCTCTGTGTAGCCTTGGCTGTCCTGGAACTCACTCTGTAGACCAGGCTGGCCTTGAACTCACAGAGATCCTCCTGCCTCTGTCTCCCAAGTGCTGGGATTAAAGGCGTGTGTCACCACTGCCTGGCAAGCACATTCTTTATTCTTAACCACCTGTGCTTATCCAAAGGACTAAAGAAATTGCTGGAAAGGTAATGTGAACACATTCTGACCAGTGGAGTTGGATTACTGCGTGTTCATGTTGATCAAAGAAGTCCATGCATTCAGATCTCTTCCTGAGCCCTCCTGCCCACTGCTGCATGGTAGATTATTTAACCACTCATATCAGTATGTTCTTCTGGTAAGGGTTAAAAGGGCTTTGCAGCAGCATCAATCCAAAAATGCCATGGGTAATAAAGATCAGGTAAACAATGGAGATCAGGTAAGAGAATGGGTGAGAAAACCTGGGCTTGGGTTCTCTTAGCTGTAAGTCACTTGGTCAGATCAATTACTTTCCAAACTTGAATCCAAATGGGAAGATGGGCGTGGGGTGCCACAGCTATTCAGCTTAGCAACCCAAACTCTAAGCTTTCTGCCTCAGCAGAGAAGCCAGGATGTCTACAAACCAAATTTCAGCTGTAACCCATCTGTGCACCTAACAACCCACCAAGGCACCAATGAGAACTAATAATGGTGGCACTTAAGTTCTTCCCATGTGACAGGCCCTGTGCTAAATGCTTCATCACATTCGGTCTTTGCAGTATAAGTACTATGCAACGAGGCCTCGGCCAGGATATCACAACTGCAACATGGGAAAGCAGCTTTTAGACTCAGGCTTCCTGACTCCACACTGGTAACTTCGCTCTGCATGGGCCACAGGAAGGTTCCAGCTCACTCAGCACAAGCACAGCCCACAACTGTCAGCGGTCAGTATCTATCAAGAGGTAGATAAACAAGGACATAATCAGCAACATGTCAGAATTGTTACTGTGTGGTTATGACGAATTTAGGAGAGGGCAGAGACTCAGAGATCAACAGAAACACAGTGTGGCGTGCTAGTTTTTCAGGGGCTATTTGTAATAAGAAAATACATGGCACTTTCCACCTGCCAGACTTTATTACAAATGCTTTACAGGTATTGGTTCACTTAGTCCTTGCAACAACTCCATGACTGGTACCTAACACCCGAAGATGAGGATGCAAAGGTGAATAGCTCACTCAAAGTCACACTTATTAACTCAAAGTTAATAAGCAGCAAAGCTGGGCATCAGATCCTAGTCAGCCGGCTCCAGAGCCTGCTTTTGACCCCCATGCCATGCTGCCTTACTCTTCCCTACTCAGCTCAGGTTGGCACGTTTTCTGAGCTACCTGACCTCAAGCCTTCTGCTAACAACCTAGAGGCAATGCCCTGGGCACTGGATAAGGGAGAACAGCATGAGGCAGCTGCAAATGCTCCTGGGCAGGAAGAAGAAGAGAGCTAGAAAGCACAAAGTTTTCTATAAATGATGCTGAGGTGGGCAGGTCAGAGGAGGCAGAAAGAAGGGGACTGGAGGCTGGGGTGTCCAGGGCTGCCTCTTCCTCTTCAAAGCCACAGCCTCCTGTATTTCTCCCGTTACCCACTGTCCCCTGTGCCAAACTTCTTCTTGGTGTCCTTTCTCTTCAAGTCCACCCGCAATAAAAATGGTCAGGAAGTAGGTGTCACAGTGCACAGAACAACACTATTCAGAGGGTTAGGGACATGTTTCCATAAGTCAGCTATTTGCCTTGCAAACATAACAAGGTGAGTTTGATTCCCAGAACCCACATAAGAAAAGATGGTGTGGTGATTTGAAAGGAAATGGGAAATGGCATTATTAGGAGGGGTGGCTTTGTTGGAGGAAGTGTATCATGGGGGGGGGGCGCTTTGAGGTTTCTTTTGTTCAAACTTCCCTCCGTGACAGTGTGACAGTCAGTTGACTTCCTGTTTCATGCAGGATGTAGCACTCTCAGCTCCAGCACCATGCTGCACACGCTACCATGCTCTCTTTCGTGATGAGAACGGACTGAATCTCTGAAAATGGAAATGAACCACCCTAATTGAATGTTTTCTTTATAAGAGTTGCCATGATCATGGTGTCTCTTTGCAGCAATGAAAACCCTAACTAAGACTAACGGGGATGGAGGCACAGTTATAATCCCAGTGTTGGGGAGATGGAAATGGGTAGATAGATCCATGGGCTGAGGAGCCAGCCTAGCCTATTTGGGTGAGTTCCTAATAGTATCCTTTTTTGGCACTTTAGGACATTTGCCAAATTACCCCAAAACCTCCAGCCTCTCCTCCCCCAGTAGTTCCAAGGCCTCCTGAATATTCTTTGGTATTTATTACATCAGCATCCATGTTTCAGTATCCAAACCTGCCATATGATGTAACAAAACACCACCGACTGATGTATGACACAGGATGTGTTAGTTCTGGATACTGGAAATCCCAAGGTCCTTGTATGGGCCGATTCATTTTGTAGCTAGGACACCGTTCCTGCCTTGTAGAAAGCCCCACTTTCTTGTGCCCTGTGGCCCTTTCTCTCCCCCATTTCTCCTCTCCTTCTCTCTCCTTGTAAGGCCAAGTCTACCAAGTTAAAGCCCCGCCCTTATTACCTCATTAAGTCTTAATTGCTTCCTAAGGACCCTATTTCCAAATAATGTCATACAGGGGACTGGGGCTCCCTCATACGAACGTGTGAAATGACAATTCAGTCCATATTGCTCAGTTTGGCAATGCTCTGGGGAAGTCTTTTTAATTGCTTAACATCACACGCTGCCCAAAAAGAAGACTTAGCTTCTCATATAACTCTAACTTGGCAGTTCTCAACCTTGAGTATTTTTTTTTATTTACCCCCATGCAACAATAACAAAAACAACAATAATCTTTAGAGGAAGAACATGACCGTAAGGGACATCCATATTTATTGTGCAATTATTTCCCCACAAAGATTAATTCGAGGAAAATGTATGTTCTATACTTCTAGAAGGTGTAAAAGCAGATTTTCATTTTATCAACACTGTGCCCTCCATACACTGGCATACTTAAAAAAATTTCAGTTTATCTGTTCTAAATTTTGGCCCCATATCTCATTGTCAGGTCTTTGGTGTTTTCATTGCAAGATGATAGAATTCTGTCCAATTAAATAAACATATTTAGTTTTGACATTCAAAGCCTTTTCCTTAAATTCAACTGCTATAGGCTTTATATTTATGTGCCACTGGCATATTTTATTTGTTTATCACATTTACACAAATACCACACCTTGAATCAGGAACCCCTTGACTGCTCAGGGACCACCTGAGCTACGGCCTGTCTGGTGCTTTTGACTCCTCCACACCAGCCTCTTGGAAAGAGCCGAGTTAGCAATTTCTAGCATTTTCAACATTTTTATTTCATGGGCTCCTTAATGGGCTGGGCTGCAGAGTAGAAAATTAAGCAAATCCTTTTAAACCACCGACTCCTGTTACTTTTTGGGGAAAAAAAAAAAACACAAAAATACAAAGCACAAAAACCCTCCATGTACCCTAATTAGACTGCAACACAGCTCCCCATGTCAATGCCAGCTTCAGATTCATCTCCCAGATCTGGGAAGATTTCTAAGAAAGAGCCCTGTGAATCCCAGGTTGCAAATTATAGAAATCTATTTTTTGTTCACAAAATTTTGTGAAGTATAGACTGTGGTTTTAGTTGGGATGTGACTTAAGAGCTGCAAAACATTTCTCATATTAGGTCCCTCACTGGAAAGAGACTGTGGCATGCTTCAAAGAATAAAAGGTGAAATAAAAAAAATGTCAGTCAAATATCACCTACTGCTTTTAAGAAATGATTGTTTGAATATTATTCATAGCATCATTGTGGAGACACAAGTGGGCTACCTCTGTGCCTCTTAGGAGACTGAGGAGGCCACTGAACTCACCAAGCTGTTCTAAGAGTGACACAGGAGACACCGGCAGGGAATGGTGGTCAGGGATCCTGCCTGCAATGGAGGATGATCCTCCAATAACGTCTAGCTCCCTTAGATTCTGTCCACCTTGCTGGTGGGTAAAAATGAATGAGGGAAAATGAGGATGGATACACTGCAGGCCAAGTTGAAGGGGGCTACTGAAAGTCTATAAAGGAATGTGGTGAAGGTTGTGGCCTGAAATTTAGGAACAGGGGATACATCTCACCTGGTAAGCAGAGGCAGAAACCTATGCAGCACTGCACTGACACTGTCGATACCCCAAAGCCTCATGATTCATTCCTCATTGCAACTGCTTGAGAAAGAACACAAGAATTCCAAGGTTAGATCTTCAGATCAGTGAGCTTCCTTATAAGGACCAAGGAAGCCTTTGTTCTTGCTAAGTTTCAGTTTTATTCAAAAGGAACAAGAGCTCACAAGTTATGTGAATATAAATATAAACCTTTGAAAATATGGGGGTGGGTGGGCTCAAAGCACTGTAATAATTCCATTTTCTTAATCCAAAAAGGAAAATGACTGTAATTAGGCTGAGATGTCTGCCAAGTTTCAGCCTGAAGGGACTATTTTGGCCAAGATACAAGCCCCTGAGAATAGCTTATAATGGACGCATCAAATCACACTTAACTATGGCAGAGCAAGTAGCTATTTTGTAATGTAATCAGTCAATAATCACGCCTTGTGTTTGCAATTTAATTAAAATAAATAATACTTCCTCCCTTTTACTGTCTATCACCCTCTTCCTACATGTTATTCTTATATATGGCCATTTGATTAGCACAAAATATCAATAAAATATGAAAGCAGACATGAAGCATCAACCTTCTTACACCACTCATCAGATTCCTTTAAGACAGACCAGGAAAAAAAAAACCATAGGCAAGCCTCAACAATGACACAGGTGTGGATGTATTCAAGTCTATGTCTATTGACTATGAACCTCAAATTTCACTAGGGATAGAGGGAATTTCATTACTGGGGACTTGGGTATACTTTAATTAATTATAGCTACAAAGCACTAACTGGAACCTTGATGATTTGAGAGAATGAGTTTACCTCCCAGTGAGCCTAACCTCTGCTCAGGGAAAAGGCACGTACAGGGAAAATAAAAATGATTATTAAATGAAATTAGTGCATTCAGAAGCGGCCCCTGTGCTAGGGATATCATCTTCCTTCTGACTGAGACTGTTGTACAAATGGGAACCCAGCTTCTGGTCCAAGCCCAGCTTGGATGAAAAGGGAACCCCAATTAGGAAAATGTCTCCCACAAGACTGCCCTGCAGCGAAGCCTGTGGTGCATTTTCTTGAAATATTTTCATCAGGACTGACAATGCTCCTAGAAAAACAAACAAACAAACAAACAAACAAACAAACAAAAAAAAGACCATCTAATAAAATGCCTTGGAAAACCCTGACCAACAGCTCAAAAAAAAAAACTTAATATGTTCCAAGAACCAAAGACAATCTTACAGAAACTCCAACACTGTTCATGAGAAACTGTCCAAGATACTCCCAAAACATTATAGGATGCTGATATTACCTTTAGTTTCCTCCAAGAGGTAGAAAATAAGTCCCTATTGCTGAAGACACCACATACTTCAGATACAAGGTCTGGAGGTCCGTGAGCTAGAACTGACTTGAATATCTCCTCCCTAAGGATTAGCTTTTATGATACTAGATGGTGCCATGCAAGCTTTCAATGGAAGGAAGCAAGAAACAAACAGTCCTACCCAGCTCTGATGCCGATGAACCACTACAATGACAAGCATGGCACAATAATCCTAAGGGTATAGTAGTGGCTCACATACTTGCCAATAACCAACAGCTCTTTATTGAACTCAAGATCTTCTCAACAAGAGAGGAATCACATCTGGTGCTGGAAACCTAGCCAACTATCCAGGCTTGTAAATGCATAGACATTGGAGCAGAGCATACAACCACTAGTTACTAAACCAGCAGAATCCCTAACTACATTATAAATATTTGTCCCTATACCCACAGATAAGTGTAGTCCTCATCCCTCATCAAGGAAAGTTCTTTTTACAACGGACAGAACCATTAGGAAAAACTAATCAAAATGCAGTGTTGTGGAGCCCAGACCCAAAGAATACATCTACAACACAACTGCACGTAAGGCTCAGGGATCATTGTTGATATGGGTAAAATAGATGGTAATTGCCAGAGGAACAGGCAGTTTGCTGTGTGAGACGGTGTGTTTGAGAAATGTCAGAAGCTATGCCTATGAGGTCTAACCAACATAGCTGCCTAAATGTGGCCTGAACAAGGATGATACCAATGGATATGCTAACGTAAGAGGGGAAAGCTCATGAGGACCCCCAATCACAGTTTCCTATTTACATAAAGGGGAGTAAGAAATGCTAAGAGTAGGAAAAATAGTCTTCCCCAGGGAAGAGCACATCAGCTGGTTATCCAACAGCAAATGGTCAGCCCTGAAAACATATACATACAAGTAACATTGTATGGACTGTTGTTACACACAAATATCCACAACACACACACACACACACACACACACACACACACACACACACACACAATTAAAGAAAAAGAGATCATGAATTTGAAGGAGAATGGGGACGGCACATGGGAGGGTTTGGAGGGAGAAAAGGGAAGGGGAAATGATGTAATTATAATCTCAAAAAATAAAAAGTTCCCATTTAAGCAGAAAGTTATAGCAGTCCTAATGCTCACCACTTCCATTCATTTACCAAGAACTTGTCATTTGCAAAGTACTCCTTCATTCAACCATTCCATGTGGTAGACGCATTGGTATTTCAGAGGGCTACCTGGTCTGCAACACTATGCTTCTTCACCAGGAAGCAGTTTATTCTGCCAAAGCAAGGCTCCGCAGAATGCTTTCCAAAGGTCCATTGGAGTGCAGTGAGACTGAGGCTTTTCTACGCCTTTCACTTCTTATATTCAGGACATGGTGATACGCATTTTGATCGGATCTTTTAAACTACTAGGGAGTAATATAAAAAATGGATGGAATTGGAAGGGAGAGGAAGGAATGGGGCAGCAGAAGAAATGTAGTCAGTCTGCATGTACTCAAAGGACGCTGACCAGCCAATGCGACTGGTTCCTGATTTTCTTCTCCTTAGGTCTTGGGACCCCCAATCACAGTTTCCTATTTACATAAAGGGAAACTAAGGCAGAGGTGCTTATGAAATTTACCAAGAATCACATGGGTAGTCATGGATGAAGTTGGAATTCACAGTCATTGAAACCATTGGGTCTCAGGTTCCTCTCTGAACTCACAGGGATGATGGGGAAGAACAAGGATGGAGAATGTGGAGGGGTGAGGGAAGCCAATGTGCATACACATTAGTACTCCTGAAGATGATCCAGCACATGTGGAAGTCACTCCATACTGAACAAGAGGAATGTTCTATAGGTCAAATAAAGGCTTTAATGTCCAAGATGTGGACTCACTACATGTTTTAAACAACACCAGCAGTTGTGTGACTTTTCCTTAGGAGAAACGAACAAAAGTTTATTTGCTCCAGACAGGACACAGACAACAAACAAACTATTCCATCATAGTGTAGGTTAACCAGTACACTGGTTAATATTTGTCATCTAGGAATATGTGACCTCAATTGAGAAAATACCTCCATCAGATTGGCCTGTGTTGCTGTCTATGGAGTGGTTTTTTGATTAATACTTGATGTAGGAGGGCCTAGCCCACTTTGGGTGACTCCATCCCTGGGCAGGTGGTCTTGAGTTACATAAAAAAACAAACTGAATGAGCCATGGAGAGCAAGTTAGTAAGTAGCACTCCTCTATGGTCTCTGCTTCAGTTCCTGCCTTGAGCATTGTTAACAGGTTGTGGGGTCCTTAGGGAGCAGGGTCCGTGGAATTAGCTTATATGTTTGTATGCCCTGGAAAAACACTAGCCTCTCTCTCTTTCTCTCCTATTCCTGCTCTCTCCTACCCTCCATTTCCTTACCTAACCATGATTTTACCAAATTTCCTCTGCCAGAATCTTCAGTCATGTTTTACCTCCTCTCAGGTGCCAAAGCCATTGGGTCAAGGTACCACAGATGTAATCTCTGAAACACTGAATTAATAGTATCCTTCCTCCCTGTAAGTTGACTTTCTGAGGTAGTCACACCCGCAGAAAGCTGACTGTCACTGTGGTTAACCAAGAATCTTATGAAGTCCTGGTCACTGTACTTTGAGCATTCCCATCACCTGAAGGACTAAAGAGACTCTTTGTTCAAGTGACAGTATGTGTTTCCTGTTACAGACTGCTGACTTCAATCGCTCACCAATGTGGTTTAAAGAGGGCAGCCAGTGAAGTAAGATGGAGTGCAGT
The DNA here is from genome assembly GCF_004664715.2 of Peromyscus leucopus. NCBI lineage: Eukaryota > Metazoa > Chordata > Mammalia > Rodentia > Cricetidae > Peromyscus > Peromyscus leucopus. Next base: position 74,227,113 of record NC_051065.1, on the reverse strand, counting down.
CATTTGGAACATCTGGCTGGAAAACAATGACACTATCAGACCCCCAAAGAGAGACGTATAAGGCAGAACCACTAACACAATGCATCCTTGGAAAACTCCTTCCAGTTCAGCATTACCACTGGAGTGTGTCCCCAGGAATTTGGGATATAGGCAAGCCCTGCTCAGTAGCTGAAAGGGTAATGAGCAAGCCATTGTTATGGTAGAATGAAGACCATCAAGGAGTCCTGGGATAAGTTGTCTTTGTTGACGGTCTTGCAAATAACTTTTTGTTTGTTTGGGTTTTTTTTTTTTTTTTTTTTTTTTTTTTTTGCTAATTACCTTTTGAAGAAAATAAGAGAGTATAGAGAGAATGGGGGAGAGGAGAGGAGACTGTCCAACTATTATATATTGGCAAAAGTTAGTGCACTTTTTAGTAATGGAGTCCCAAACTTGTCAAATTATTGTATTACAATTCCATTGACACTGAGAAAATAAAACTCAGCTAACAATCTTGATTTCTTTTCTTTCTAAAGACTTACACAGTCTGTGCCCTTGTTGAACTGCCTTAAATGTGTGGTTTGACTTGGTAACTGGATTAATCAACTCTTTCACAATTTCTCCTACATGTCTGTCTGCTAATTTGGTTGTCTGACAGAGGGAAATTGGCCCTTAAAGACTATTATGGGTGGCATCACCCTTCTGACTTCCAAATTACAGACCATAAGTCTGATCCATAATCCCTACTCTGACCATAAATGAATAAGTAAATAGATAAATATCCTTAGTTCTCATGCTAAGAAGGGTGAGAATCTAAATGTCTTTGCTCCTCAGCAGCCCAGAGTTACTATACCATACTCATAACTGCTATTTCACACTCATCTTCAGATGTGTGACCTTCAGTATTACACATATATTGTCAAATTAGCACATGAAAGAAACCAGTTGACAGAGAAGATTGGAACTCCTATCCTCACAGAGCTTCTGACCTTCCTCAGAGCTCTGGCCCATTTTTCCTTTGGAAGGGCTTTCTGCTTTCTTTCTTAATAAACAGTCTCTGATTTGCTACCATACATGTATCTCTGCTTAGCTTCCTTCCTTCCTTCCTTCCTTCCTTCCTTCCTTCCTTCCTTCCTTCCTTCCTTCCTTCCTTTCTTTCTTCCTTTCTTTCTTTCTTTCTTTTTTCTTTTGTCCCAGGGCATAAGAACTGGGAAATTCCCGTGAGTGCCCACTAGACTCCAATATCCACCAGTAACAGCTGTGGAACCACCAGCTAGGAGTTAAGACTTATATTTTTAATCTCTTACAACTTTCACTTATTCAAGAGGCTCCTGAGAGGAGTCCACACAGCTTCACTTCTCTTTCTTACTTAGTGAGTGCTCCCCTTTGAACAGTTACTATATTTCTTCCTTCCTTCTCATCCTTCTTTCACTTTCCTTGGGGCATGTGGAGGCAGCTGGCCTGGGTACACTGAGATGACTAGCAGGTGCATACTGGGAAGTAGGAGGGGTGATGGTGGGGACCTGATGGCATTGGATTAGACCTAGTCTTTTCCCTTCATGGCTTATTTGCACCACAGGTTAGGTGGATCAAGGGTGCACCCTTTTCCCTACCATGTAGCAATGTGGCTTGGGCCAAATCCACAAAATGTATGGAATTACAGATGCCTCCACAGTATCTGGGATTGCTCCAAATGAAACATCATTATCATAAATAATTGCCTTCATTTGGGAAATGGTCAACTCCAGAAGGTTTTGTTGTTCTTGGAATCCAAGGCAACTATAGGTTTAAGACAATGTCTTAGTTAGCGTTTCTACATCATCATGGCAGGAAGCAAGATAGCATACAGACAGACACTGGTACTCGAGAAGGCGCTGAGAGTTCTTACATCTTGACTCACAGGCAACAGGAAGTGGTCTGTCTCTATGGGCAGAGCTAGAGCATATATGAAACCTCAAAGCCTGCCTCCACAGGGACACACTTCCTCCAAGACCTCACCTACTCCAACAAGGCCACACCTCATAAAAGTGCCACTCCTTTGGTGTCAGTTTCTTTCAAACCACCATATTCCACTTCCTCACCCCCAGGGGCTTACAGCTATACCATAATGCAAAAATGCATTCAGTCCAACTTCAAAAGTCACCATGGTTTATAACACTCCCACGCTCTAAAGTTCAAAGTCTCATCTGAAATTCATGTAATCTCTTAACTGTAATCACCAGTAAGTCAAAATAAAAAAAAAAGCAGATCACATACTTCCAACATATAATGATACAGGGTACATATTACCATTCCAAAACATAGGGAAGGAATCATAGTGAGGAAACACTGGACCAAAGCAAGACTGAAAACCAGGTAGGCAAACTCCATACTCTGCATCTCCATGTCTGATGTCAAAACACTCTTCAGATCCCAACTCCTTTCAGCTTTGCTGACTGCAACACACTTTCTCTTGGGCTGATTCTATTCTCTGTTAGCAGCTCTCCTCAGCAGGTATCCTATGACTCTGGCATCTCTAACATCTTGAGGTCTCCAAGGCAATCCAGGCTTCTCCTTCACAGCTTCACACAGTGGCCTATCTGGGCCTCCATTAAAAGACATGCCTGGCCTCAGCAGCCTTCCTTAGTTGCAGAGGCAAATTCCATAACCTGTTTCCTCTATCCTTCACGCTAAAGCCGGAACCATATTTTTTTGATTCAACAACACTTGAAAAGTATCCTCTGCATCCTACAGGTGGTGGAAATGTTTTCCCTGCAAAAAGCTGTCAGGATGTGAAGAAGGGGTAGTTCATGTTGGTGAGGAGTCAGGTGAATATGGTGTATAAAAGGCAAGGCTTTGGAGCCCAATTAGCTAACCTTTGAAGCACTGGTTATGGGATATGCAGAAGGTCACTGATGTAAAGTGGGACCTGTTGACCAAAACTGGCCCCAGGCATCACAGTCTTTGGTGCATCTTATCCCCTTCCTGAGCCCACTTCACAGATACAATGGCTTCACTGGGTTTCAGAAAACTATAGTGGGCCATACTGGCAGCAGAGCACCACATAGTATGGGTTCCATTAGGAAGTCCTTTGAAGCTTCCCACGTAACAACAGAGCTGGCCATTACTGCTGTCCTGTATAATCCACCTTCCATCACAGGTCATTATCCACTCAAGAAATGGTTTACTGTTGTGTAGAATAAGAGAAGACCCTAGTTCAAGATGGTGATTTTTAAAAAACTTTATTTTTAGTCAGCTGATGAGATTCCCACCCACAGAGCTCTTCTGCCTTTCCAATTAACCTCAAATGCTGAATAGTCATGTTGAGTTCTTTGACAACTTTTCCTGTATTTGTCCTAAGATGAGTTTTGATCACTGTTCTCAGTCGGTCACTGCCAGTTTCTGATGGCCACCACTATGCTCATCCTCAAGGTTTTCATCTACTCTGAAAAGTTTCTCACCCATCACTGCATGGGATGCTCACTGGCATTTGGGCCAAATCGAATGCATCGCTGATGTTGAAAGTTGTATCCACTGCTTTACAACCCATTTTGAATTCAAGTAAGAAAATCACTTGAATTTGCTTTTTTGTCTACAGAGTTTCCATAGTATAAAATGAACACAAAATAAGCAGCGAGTAATAAGTAATTAACAAAAATAAAGTGAGAAATTCACTTTAAGATGATCTATAAAATAACCATATTTATTAAGAATGAATTCCAATATCAGAAATCAAATTTAATCAATTCAAAAACTACAATTACTTTTTAGCAACTTATTAGAGGGTCTGAGTAGGTAAAATGAATTATGAGATATAAAGATGATACATATGTAATTCAACTTATTAAAATTAAAGTGTATATTTTTTCCTTGCATTGGACATTACTACACATTTATTTCATCGGTCAATCTGCCCCAGACATTATGGGAGAGGTGCACAAGGAGACAATGGGACCCCAGAACTCCAAGTTAACTTCTAAATTTGACTTTTTGGTTTCTCAAAAACAGAGACAGTCCAATATAGACACAAGAACAAACTCAGCTGATAAACTCACATGTATTTCCTTGGCAGATGATAATCAAACACCTCCAAGAAACCTTAGGCTAAAAGAAGGAGGACTCCCAATAGACAGTGATGGCCACAGTTAGGGAAAGCCAAGGCACCAGAAACTAACTCTCCCCTGCGGGAGCACAATCTATGCTTGTGCTCTCTCTGCAAAGAGAGAAATAAAAGGAATGGTGTCTCACTTTCCAAAAGAAGGAGGGCCCTTCAGATCCCGTGATGGCTGATTTGAAAGACTGGTGCTGCCCAAGCATTCCCCTTAAAAGGCCAGCTCAAGGGATTACACTGAGCTGCCTTGGGTTAACTCTTGATGTGACAGGTAAAAAAATATTTACCTTTTAATATTGGGGCTTCATTCCCAACCCTAAACAACAAGCCAGGACACATTATTAAATGAACTCATGTAGCAAAAAGAATTAAGAGCAGTGTCCAAAAGCCAAAGGAGTTAACGTTGTCAGCCATAGCTTCAGGAATTGCCCCATACATGGCCATAAAACAAGACTAAATCTTAGGAGTCTTTACCTAAATGATAAGAGACATTCCAAATGAGTAGTTTGCTTCTCCAATAGATTCTGTAACGTGAAGAGACCTAGGACTAGTCTCACCTTCATGCAGCAGAAGAAACCAATCCGTTGTCTCTCATTAATCTATTACAAAGGATAGAGTCAGTCTAAAAAGATGTCAACAATTAGATTTTTCTCATTCTTCTTGGTAAAAAGATAAAATACATTCTGATGTTTTTTGACCCCTTCTCATGATAGACAGAGGTCTATTCCTCCCATACTAAAACAATCTAAGACCATGATTTTCTAGAATAAGTCTTTTATTGTCAGTATTGCTTAGGTTTTTCTAGAGGGGAAAAAAAAACCAATAAGAGATTCATGTACTATGAAGTTCTTCAGCCAGCTTTAAAATGGTAACTACAGCAAAATCACACTGGAGAGGTGAGAACCTGGTAGTAACTTGGTTCTTTAGGCTGGGGCCTTCAGCAGTCAAGGTAGTCAGTCCCACAATGGCTGGCTCCCACTAGGACTCTCACCTGGTAGCTGCTCAGTCCACAAGGCTTGGTGTCTCAACAGTCCCAATCTAGCACCAGAAGCCTGGAAGGTTCCTGGATAGTCATGGGTCCCTTGTCCATGATGAAAGACCAGAAATGCTAGTTCTGATATCAGTGAAGGAATGAGCAGCAACAATGTGTAAATTAACTCAGTGGCAAGAGGGACAGCCACGCCAGCAAAAAACAAGATGATCTTCCCTCTGCCAAAGCCTTTCTTTTGCAGTGCTCCCAGAAGGTGCTGCCCACAGGCAGGATGGGTCTATCCACATCAACTGAAGCAATCAGAAACCTCTTTTGGTGAGACTTCCTACCCAAGTGATTCTAATTCATGTCTAGTGGACATCCAAACCAGCCATAATAGTGTCTGAGTCTCCATAGCTGCAAGAGCACTTTAAAGACAGGGTCACTTACACCTGCAAACTTTAAAAGACTCAAAGACTTTAACATCTCTTCAAACAAGAGAAAAAGATGTCTTGAAGATATCAAGACATGACGAATTCCACAACACATGAAAGAAGCTGCAAGCCTAGGCATGGGACCAGAGCTGACCGGCATAAGAAACACATGTATGGGGAATTTCACAACTTTCAGTGGAAACTGAAGACACAAGGAAAAGGCTGGAGCTGACCCAGGGTAAAGCATCCAGATATAAGGATGCCCTCAACAGATATGGAAGGCTGCAGCTGTGGAGAGTGAGCCAGAACTGACTCAAGGTAGGTGTCTAGATGTGAAAAGTCACAACAGATGAAGTGGAGGTGGACACAAGCCAGATGTGGGTGACCCTTGGATAGTGACTATTATTGCAGACAATAGCTGGTTTTCAGAGGAAGGCTATGGACAGAGCCTGTAACCCTGAATACCAGTCCCCCATGAAAATGATATCTCAGTCCTACTATGATTTATAGTAACCTACTCCTCTCCTGAGGATTCTGAACACTTCCACCAAAGAAGAAAAATGAATTAATTTGGAAAGAAGGAAGGAAGGAAGGAAGGAAGGAAGGAAGGAAGGAAGGAAGGAAGGAAAAGAAAGAGTGACCTGAACCAAAAATCTGTAGATGCACAACTCCTAATGCAGAAACAACACACACACACACACACACACACACACACACACACACACACACACACACACAACATGTCTCCTCCAAAAATTATTCTTATATTGATGCCCCTCAATGAGGATGTCTTGTATTAACATTCAGACATAGAATTCAAAATAGTTATAACTAAGTTAAAAAAACATGAATGTACTCCAAAAGCACAGAAATAGATCTGAATGAAAAAAGAATGGAGTTCAAGATACTACAACAGATCCAGTAAAGAGGTAAAAAAGCCAAAATGAAGTGATTATGGAAATGAAAACTTCAATGAGCAAAACTAAAAGCACAGTGCAGCACGTGGAAAGCCTCACCAACAGTGTGCAGCACGTGGAAAGCCTCACCAACAGTGTGCAGCACGTGGAAAGCCTCACCAACAGTGTGCAGCATGTAGAAAACCTCACCAACAGTGTGCAGCACGTGGAAAGCCTCACCAACAGTGTGCAGCACGTGGAAAGCCTCACCAACAGTGTGCAGCACGTGGAAAGCCTTACCAACAGTGTGCAGCATGTGGAAAGCCTCACCAACAGTGTGCAGCACATGGAAAGTGGATGACCAGAGCATGAAGGCAATGGAGAGGATTAGGACCATTCAATAAAAGTCAATGAAAAGATTTGCTGCCTCCAACAAACACAGGTCATCTCCAAGCATAAACATTACCTTAGAGTAAAAGGATGGGGGGGAGGGGGAAGCATTCCAGGTAAATGGAAGTAAAGAAGCAGGCATTCTAATTCCTGATAAAAATAGATCTCGAATCACAACTACATATAAATACAATTGAGTTTTACGTAAATTGACATTTGAAAATTAACATAGACTCATTCAGATCACGCTGCAAGTCACAAACTGTGAGACTTTGTTACCAATGACTTTTTTTTCTGTGTGAACCAGCTTAGTTTCCTTTCCTGATGCTGTGATATAAGAGCAATGATTTTAGCTCACGATTCCAGACACTGTCTGTCGTTGCCAGAAAGTTGGGCAGCAGAAGCCTTGAGAAACCAGAAGGAAAGAACAGGAAGTGTCGCGCTCTGCACACACTCCTTTTTACATAGTCCAGGATTCCTGCCCTATGCATAATTAAAATGAGTTGGCCCATAATTAAAATGAGTCTTCCCACAATAATTACTATAATCAAGACAGTCTCCCACAGACATGCCTATAGACCAACACAATCTAGAAAATCTTTCAGGGAACCTCCTTCCCAAGTGTTTCTAAATTCTGTTGACAATTAACATTAACTGTCACATGAATTTACATGATATGTTTAAAAAGCTTTAAAAAGTCAAAGTATTGACATTTTGAAATTCCACATTTTTAACAACATTGAATAAAACTTTTCAAAATCATCTTTTAAAAATCTTGTCAAAAGAAATTTTTAAAAGGCCACTTTAATAATTATTAAGGGAACAATCCTTCAAGAGGATTTTACTGATCTAAACATAAACACATGAAACACAGGTGCACCCTACTTCATATGATAAATATCACAGAAATAAGACCACAAACTAGTTCTAACACAGTGATAATGGCTGACTAAAATATCCAGTCTCAACAATATATAGGTAATTTGGAAAAAAAGAAACATAGAAACATTGGCATTAAAGACATCATAAATCAAATGGACCTAGTAGACATCTATAGAACATTTTGTGCAAACACTAAAGAGCCATTAAAGTTAATTAATTCCAGGAGCCCCTGAACTTTCTCTGAAGTTGATCATAGATAAGGACACAAAACAAGTCTCAGTAAATGTTAGACAATTGAAATAATATCCTGTATTGTATCTGAGCCATAATGGAATGAAGCTAGACAAAAAAAATCCCTAGAATTAATTGAAATGAAACATATGGAAATCTATAGGATACTATAAAGACACTCCTAAGAGTAAAATCTTCTACTATCCACATATCTGTGTTCAAAGATTTGTTCTGGGAAACAAGAATTTGGAAATACCAGACTCCAGTATCTACCAATCACACAATTTTCAGATACAATCCTAAATGTACTGCAGGCACAAATTGATATTTTAGTGTGAGTTTAGTAAGAATATACCTTGAAAAGACAGAAAATGTTGGTATGGAGGAAGGCTAAGGACTTCCTATATTCATAATAATATTACTAGTTCAGCTAAGTGGTTCAATTGATGTCTTAAAAGTAAGGTGAATACAAGGTAACATTTCAAATAACACAAAATCTAAAGTAGACAGGTGGAATAGGTTTGTGAAACCTGTCTTACTATTCAGAGTTCTATTGAATTATTTACCATAGTTAATAATAACTATGTTAATATTTTTATTTTAAAATGGTTGAAAGTTTCAAATGTCTTGTCACAAAAAAATGATGGATAATGATGGTGATGAATTTCTTTGATTTACTTAATCATTCCACATTCTATAAATATATCAAAACTTAACATTGCATTCCATAAATCTATATAATTATTCTTTAATGAAAATATCAAACATATAAAATAAATGCAAGTAAGTAGTAAGAATACAAACTTGAGAAATCGAATTCTGCTCTACCACTGAGAGTTGAGTGGCTGCTACAAGGGAATTGAACCTCCTATCTTGCCTCAGTTTCCTCGCTGGCCAGATACCTACTACAGCTTTTTATCTCTTATATTTCTCTCTGTGTCTCTGTCCCTCTGTCTCTGTCTCTCTCTGTCTCTCTCTGTCTCTCTCTCTCTCTCTGTCTCTCTCTCTCTCCCTCTCTCTCTCTCTCTCTCTCTCTCTCTCTCTCTCTCTCTCTCTCTCTCTCGTGTGTGTGTGTGTGTGTGTGTGTGTGTGTGTGTGTTGCACCTCCCTAGGAAAAGTCTGTCATAAAACATGCAATGAACAGGTGTGCAAAGTTACTGTTTGAGACAGGGAAATACTGAGGAACACCCAAGACAAACACTTTAAGACAAAATGAAGCAACGGTAAGGACTGACAAGAGTCTTGAGAGAAGAAGAAGGTGAGGAAGTAAGCCTGCATAACAGAGGAGGTCAGGAAACCTCAGAAATTATTTAGTCTGATCTCAGTGACCACATACTTGATGGACAAAAACCTAAGGGCAGAAGAATCATTTTGTTCATAGTTTCAGTGAGTCTGGTTCATAGTCACCAGCTCCAATGATTTTGGGCTCTCAGTGAGGTGAAACATTCTGAGAGCAGGCGTAGGTAGAGAAGAAGGATGGTCACCTCATGGGGGAAAAAAAAAGGTTGAATTTATCTGGCCAAATACCTCCAGGTTAAGCACACCTCCTAGTTTCCACAACTTCCTAATGTGGTACCACAGCTGAGTACCAAGTGAGCCTATGAGGGACATTTCATATTCACACCAGAATACCTCTCACTTTAAGTCTTTTCTCAGGGAAATGGCAGAATCACTGACAACAGATCACCTCTAGGAGGTTCAGAGGAGGTGGTCTACCTCTCTCTTTGAACCTGGAGACTAAGTAAAAAGAGCTGAGTTGATGTCATGACTCTGTGGCAATACTTCCTCTTACAGCCTGAGTGGTAACAGCTCCCAGAACAGTATCATGCCCTACAGCACCTCAAATATGATGCATCCATGACCACAGTTCATTCACAAATTTATTTTTATTAAGCAATATGTTTATTTCTTATGAGTTTCTAATAATTTTTTGTGTTTTACTTTGTAGTAATGTAATTTTTTTCATTTTATTGAAAATAGATTCTTTTCTCACATAATATATCTTGATTATGGTTTTCCCTCCCTCTATTCTTCCCACTTCCTCCTCCCCTCTCCTCCCATTCAGATCTACTCCCTTTCTGCCTTTCATTATAAAAGAACAGGCTTCTAAGAGATAATAATAAAATGTAACAAGACAAAATACAATAAGATAAAACAAAAGCTATCACAATGAAGTTGGACAAGATGAACCAATCAGAGGAAAAGAGCCCATGAGAAGGCACAAGAATTAGAGATCACTTGTTCTAACACTCTGGAATCCCATCTAAACACTAAACTAGAAGCCATAATTAACATGCAGATGGCCTGGTGCAGACACAAGCAGTGCCTGTGTGTGCTGCTTCAGTCTCTGTGATTTCATATGAGCTTCGCCAATGTTGATTTAGAAGGTCCTATTTTCTTGGTGTTCCCCCATCCCTTCTAGCTCTTACATGCTTTCTGTCTCCTCTTCTATTGTGTTCCCTGAGCTCTAAGGGAAAGGGTTTGATGGGGACATCCCATTTAGGAATGGGTGTTCCAAGGTTTCTCATTCTCTGCATAATGTCCAGCTAAAGGTCTCTGTATTTGTTCTCATGTGCTTCAGGAGGAAGATTCTCTGATGATAGCTGAGCAAGGCACGGATCTATGAGTATAGCAGAATATCATTAGGAGTTATTTTATCATCAGTGTCTTGTCTTGTTTTGTTTTTAGACCAGGAGTATTTGGTTTTACTCTAGAGCCCTGGTCTATCTAGTCCCTGTTTCTTGGTCACCCAAGCAGTAGTATGGGTTCCATCTGGTGGAGTGGACCTTAAGTCAAATCAGGGATTGGTTTGTTGCTCCCACAAGCTTTGTGTCACCATTGCCCTAGCTTACCTTGCAGGCAGGACACCATTGTAGATCAAATGTTTTGTGACTGGCTTGGTGTTTACATTTCTCTTCCTGTACCAAAGATGCATGTAGATGTGAATGCTCTATGTGGGCAGCAGATCAACTTCTCCACGTTTGGTGAGTTGTATCATTGTTGTCTTCAATAATGAGTCCTTGCTGTCAGTCTGTGAAGAGCAATCTATTGCCTTGGCAATACCCTGGGTTGTTTGGAGATTCCCATGGTAGATGAAATCCCACATTTTTCAACATTTCCTCAGAATTTTTATGAATATGTTAATTATGTCATTTCTCAATTCTTCTCTCCTTCGAAGTTCATTTAGGCAAAAGAGACAATAGTAAGTATACTGCTGTTTATCACTTTGGTCTTCTGTAGAAGTAGTCAAGTGGCCTAACAAGGATGTGTGATCAACTGGAATTTCATATTCTACTGAAGAAAAACTAAAATCTTATACTGAAAAGATAAAACTTACATAGACATTCTAAATAGACAATCACAGGGTACATGTCGACAATAGGAAAATGTGGTGAATAGCCAAGAATTTTCTTGCAGAAAGATGTTTCTAGAAGTCCCTCCTTTTGCTCCTTCCCTCTGATTTACCTCATTTTACTCTCCTCCCTCTCTTTTTCCAGTTATATTCCTTCTCATTATTTATTCATGTTTTATTCTATTAATTTCTAATTAAAAATCATTACATTATTTGTAAAGTCCTTTGAGAAACAAATAATGATCTTCAAGGTGTCATCAGCAAAGAAGCGAACAGGTGACATGTTAGGCCAGCTCAGCTAGGGTGGACATTGTCTTCACTAGATCTGCCAAGTCATTGCTACAAAAGAAAAGGAGTTGATAAAACACGTGTGATCCTGGGACCCGAGGAGTGGAAGAGCGTTACAAGGAAAAGAAAGAGTTTGGAAAAAAAATATCTGTGGAACAAGTTGGAGAAGGGGGAAAAGATACTGAGGGGAAAATACGAACATATAGTCTGTGTTCTAAACACTAAGAAATGGGGGGAAACAACTCTACTGGTTGTTTTTGTGTGTCAACGTGACAGAAGTTAGAGTCATCAAAGGAAGGATCCACAGTTGAGGAAATGCCTCCATGAGAGCCAGCTGTAAGACATTTTCTCAATTAGTGATCAATGGGGGAAGGCCCAGTCCATGATGGGTGGTGCCATCCCTGGACTGGTTGTCCTGGGTTCTGTAAGAAATCAGGCTGAGCAAGCTAAAAGGAGCAATCCAGTAAGCAGCACTCTTCCATGGCCTCTGTATCAGATCCTGCCTCCAGGTTCCTGCCCTGTTTAAATTCCTGTCCTGACTTCCTTTAATGATAAATAGCAATATGGAAGTATAAGCCAAATAAATCCCTAACGGGATAAATCCACAGTCTATTTAATGATCAAAGGAATCTATTTGGGGGTAAACTCACAACCATGGGAGATTTGTCATAGGGTCTGAGAAAGCTGAATTATGTCCCACACTCAAGACTTAGTCCAAGATCTCAGCATCCAGAACCATGGTGTAGCCAAGAGGGGCCAGCATATGAGCATCCCAGGTCTTCAGGGTCCCCGATGATCACACCCACAGAGGCCAGTATCTCAAGGTCATAGGCAAGTGTAACAGCTGCAGCTACCTCACTAGGGGGGATGCTTTAGGGCATGGGTCAAACAGCTACCTACTACAAAACCCCTTTTTCCCCAACTTGCTTTTTTTTTGTCATGGTGTTTTATCACAACAATAGAAACCCACAAAGACACAAACTAATAAATTCAAATACACAACTGATTGGTCCTAGTCTGAGAATACCATATACACGGAAATGAGAGACAGACACATCCTAATCAGCCTTCTAGAGAACATATGAGGCATGCAGACTATACAGTTGCTGTGCAGCCATTTCTTCTGAAGAGAAGCACTCCCTCCTAGAAGGAAGCACCCCTACAGCTAACCAGGCTCAGGAATGCAGAAGCTATGACATCAGGAGGTCCTGTTGAAGTTATATACCACTGAGATGTCTAGAGCTAGGGGAATGTCTAGTCAGCCAAGCTGCCTGCAGGTAGTGCATGAAGCGTCATGAATGCCCCATTCCTGAGTCATCCCACTTTCTAGAGCGGGCATCACTTTCTAGTGATGCAGTTGCCTTTGAGTTTCCCACCTTTCTCTCTGTAAGAAACCTCAATAAACTCACTGGTTCACTAACATGGACTTCAGCAGAACCATTTCTTTGGTCTGTTCTTGGTGCCTATCTGGACTGAACAGATTTTTGTCTACATCTCATGAGGAAAACTCACACAACAAATGTGGATAAAGAATATCACCTGGACTCTCACAGCAGATCAGCCTGGGTAAAGGCATAGTTTTCTCTGATCAATCTTTATCCATTGGTTAGCGGCCATTGAGAAGTACTCATGTGATTCCTCCACACTGGTTGTTGAGTAAGACTCTCTGTCCTCTCTCCCCCTTCCCTACTTTAGCCATAATGTGAAGCCTATTACAAGAAGTGTCTAGAGATCCAGAAACAAGCAATTCTCCAGTCTCCATGGCAAAGTATTGTGTCCACAGCTCATGTCATCCCTATGCTTATATGCAGATAGTGGTCTTTGTTCCCTTGTGCCACACTCATACCTTCTGAGGGCTAATTTGGCTTGTTAAGTTGATTCTAGTAGGAAACATGGAAGATATGGATAAAGCATTGCCTCTGCATGAGTCTGTGAATGTGTTTCCAGGGGCAATTAGATCTCACAAACTCTAATCTAATGAATGAATGGATTCCATGATGGATTCACTCTGGGACAATGAAATGTGAGACCTAATTAGAGAAAGTAGCTATGTCTTTGGGGCTCCATCTTACTTTGGATTCCTTTTCTTTATCTGCTCTCTGGCCACCACAATAAATTTCTCTGTTCTGCTCTGGTTCTCCGTTATAATAGAATGACATCTCTGAAACTGTAAGCCAAAGTAAAGACTTTCTTCCTGTGTGGCAATCTCTGTGAGGCACCAGGGTGAGAAAAGTGGCTGCTGCACACAGAGTTCGAGCTTCCACCAGAATACTTCTACAGTGCTTGGTGCAGTCAGTTTTCTAGCTTTGACTTGTATATTGCAGCTCATCTTGAGTCTCAGGTCCAAGTCCTAAGATCCATGATACCAGGAAAGTCAGCTGTAGAGCGAATGATGGACATATGTTTTAGATAGAATTGTCTATGCCTTTGAACCAGGACTTCAAACCAATCTCATACCCTCAGTGTCTTGCCCAGAATAGTCTCCACCCAGAACCTACAGATCAGTGTAGCAATAGCAATGTCTACCAGGCTTTTACCTCAGTTTCCCAGAAAAATATAGTGTCACAGGAATTCTCTCACTTAACCCAGGATGCTTTGGAATGGAAATCATTCCTATTTTCTGCATAAGAACGAAGATTCAGTGAAATGCAATGACTGGTCTAACATCTCAGTCTATATACATGGCAATGTTGGGACTTATGGCTAAGTATTTTATAATCCACAAATAAGTCTTCATGGTTAGACAGAGAGCCTTTGGTGGTAACACAGATCACACAGAGCTCCCCATGAGGAAAGCACACTGCTTGTTGTGTACCCTGCCCAGGCTTAAAGCTACTGCATTATTTTTAAATATGTGAGAAGACATGACGAAATAATTTATTCTGCTCTAGATGATGTAGCATCCTGGTAAATTCTGATTCCTGCAGTCTTGTTGCATGACAGGAGAGAAGAGAGCTAAATGGCTTCAGGTCAACATAAAACTTGTATGAAGCAAACAGAGGTGATATTTTTTCAGGTCTTAAAAGTCCCCAAAGTCTCCATTCACTCAGTGTATACATACATGTAGTATGGACTTTCATCAAACCAGAGTGTGCATTTGTATGGGAATTTGTTAACATTTCATGCTATAAGATACTTAGCTATAAAGACACAACCTTATGAAATTGGGTGTCATCGTGTGATGTTACCTTATGGAGTGGAAACCATTATAAATTTTAATGCCATGAACCAAATTATTTAAGTTAAAACAGTAGAGAAAAAAACCATTCTACCTAATGTTCAGGAGTAGCTAGACAAAGGTAGGTATGTATGTGGGTTGAGAAAATCTGGAAACTACAATCAGAGCATTTAGGAATGGTTGCCATGTGCATGGGAAAAAGCAGCTGGTTTTGCAGATTCTAGGTAGGAACTGGCAAGTCAAAGAAGGGTAAATTATTAGGCAAATCAAATACGCTTGCCTGAACTACCCTTGCTTCCAGGTCCACAGGTGATGTTCTCACTCATAATGACATTCTGCTCTTAGTTGACCACAAACTCCCAAGAATCAAAAATTTCTAGAAAGGACATGTCTCAGCATGAAGCATCTCATACCCTGTTGAAATGACTTGACTGTCATTTCCCACCCATCAATCAGCTTATCTCTCAGACACCTGCCTTTTCCAAGTTCATCATGAAGGCTACTCTACACAAATCGGTTAAGAGTTTTCTGGACCTGCCTGAGTCGAGTCTACCAGGTTGATCTCAGTCCTCGGGGGAGGCTTTGCCCTGGAGGAGGTCGGAATGAGGGGTCGGCTGGGGGGAAGGGGAGGGGGCAAGAGGGGAGCGAACAAGGGAATCTGTGGCTGATATGTAGAACTGAATGGTATTGTAAAATCAAATAAAAGGAAAAAAAAGAGTTTTCAATGACTAGATTAGCATAATTTTGCTCTGATTGGCTTCATTCCCTTTATCTTCCCTTAAATATTCTGATACATCTCAGATTACATGAAGTTAGAATCATTACACCAAATGGAGAGCAGACATAGGTGTACCGATGGTGAGGACTTCCTCTCATTTTACCTTCTGAAACAGTCAGATGAAGTAAGTGTTTTCCTTCCTTGATACCCCATGCCACACCTCAGGCTCCACAGGAGCAGATTTGCATCAGTGTTTTGAAGGTTTTGAGGATATTAGAGTCTTCAAATTACTTCCCAGAAAGTTTTGGTGACTTCACTACCTCCTTTAAACATGTTTGTGTGCTTGTTTAATTTTTATTTGTTTTGGTTTTGTTGCTATTGTTGGTTTGGTTTTGAGACCAAGCCTTCTGTAGTCCAGACCTGCCTACATTTTCTCCTAAATGTTCAAGTCTTTGCTTTGTAAATTTCAATTTTAAATTCACCTATTTGTTGGGTCTGAGGAAGGAATCCAGTTTGTATTTTCCCTATAGGCGTCAACAAATAGCATCATCTGGAAGAAAAAAAGGAGGAGTACTGAAACATTATTCAAGCTCATTCTTCTTGGAAGCCTCTGTCTGAATCCTTCCCCAAGACAAAAGAGGTTCCTGCTTTCTCCCCACAGCAGCACACTCTGAGTGTCTTTACTCAGTGATCTGTTTTCTTCTAAACTGGAGTTCTCTGTGGCCCCATTTGTTTGTACCACTAGCCCATGGTTCGTTGCGGTTTAAGGTGTCTTGTGATTTCTGAGCCCCAATGTCTGGTATATGACAGGCATTAAGTGTTTGGCAGGTTAATAAATTAATGAGCATGTTTGGAGGACTCAAAGGGGAGCTTGGAAGAGCTCAGTGTGCTCTTATGTTGGGTAGAATTTGGTGTATATATGTTACCCTACTCAATTCCTACAATGAAGAATTCGGAAACAGAAAAGGATTCTAGGGTATGCAATGTTTCGTTCCGTAAGTGTCTTGTCCTGGGCTTTTGTGAATTAATTTGGGAAGCAGCACAATGCCCCATTTACTTTCATTTTTCTTTCCAAGAGAGGCAGAGAAACACCATGCATACAAAAAGCTGCATTAGGCTGAACATAGCTCCAAGTGGTTAAAGAGTTACAATCCCATCCTGGGTGTATTAGCCTCATCTTTTTTCATTTGCTTTATTCCAATGATTAGTTATTTCATACCTCGTTTTTTTTTCTTACCTGTCTTGACACATTTGAACTCTGTAAAATTCTCCTCTGCACAGGAATTAGTGTGAAATTTATTGCCTTATTCTTTCCATGTATTAACAGGGATGTGCTTTACAAATATGACTGCAGAGCAAATTTATTATTTACATCCTGAGCCCTTGCCTTCATAACTACTTAATATGGAGAAGGTGTTTAGCTTTCCGATGGAGTCCAGCTGCCTCACTGGAATCAAACTTGTAATTGCCTCTTTGGGACTTAAAGCCATTATAGTTGTGCTTTTATGTTCTCTTGTTGTGCTTGAATCACTTTTTCAGGTCTGTGAAGTACAGCTGGCACAATAAAAGTTTGATCAATGCATAACCAATGCAGTGTATTTCTTCCAGAAAAATAAAGCCCAGGTGAAAAATGTTCATCTAGGAAAATGGTCTTTGTCAGCCTCTTATTCTCAGAATTTAAATGTGCTTTATTTAATCTTGAGGTAAGGACTGAACTTGGATTTCTGTGCCAGAGTTCAATGCTATTCACACGTCATACGTTGAGCTGTGTGTGATAGGGGCTAGGGTGGATAAAGGATTTCTCACCAAAAAGCCCACTATTTGGCTTTAGAAATATTGTCCATTTATACTGATAAAACAAGTACTGTTAGGTTTCCCTAAATTTTCTAGATCAACAACTGAGGACAGGGAGATGGCATATTTTTATTCATTTTTAGAGGACATTTTTTTAATCTTGAGGTAAGGACTGAACTTGGATTCACAGCAGTTCAGAGGACATTAAATGAGTGTGTGTGTGTGTGTGTGTGTGTGTGTGTGTGTGTGTGTGTGTGTGTGATATGGGGGAGGGACAGACATGCCACCACGTATATGTGCAGGGCAGAGGACAACTTTATGGAATCAGTTCCCTTCTCCCACATTTACCTGGGCTCCAGGTATCCAACTCAAGTAACCAAGCTTACAGAGCAAGCATCTTTTTCCATTGAGCCCCTTCACCAGTTGAGGACTGTCAAACCTGAGAATTTAAATTTCTTTTAGAGACAAAAAAGCTGAGGCTGGCCAATTCCACCTGCAGGTCACACTGGGATTTGAAGATGCTATGTGACAGCCTCACCTTTCTAGTGTAGCTGATGATCATTGGGGACAGATGCTCACCATTAATACTAAGTTGCTTTGTTTTCATCCATTAAATTAGCTACAATTTGAGGGAAATGTAAAGGTGTGTCCCTGATTCTCTCTTCAAGAAGTTCACATGTACACATGGCACAAAATTCACAGCAGTTCACTTGACTGCTTTCTACATTACAATGGTTCAGAAGTGATGAACATCCAATAGAAATCTTACCTTGAACTTTGTGTTTTTAATCTCTTTCTATACTCCTGATTCTTGGAATACTCCTGTCCTCAGCTCTTGGCCATCACAGATATCGAGGGGAAACAACTGATGACCAGTGTGATGTTGCTGTGCTGTGCTGTTCAATAGCTTTGGTGGATCATACACATTCTCAGCTTAGGTAATTCCTGATTACAATGGAGATGGAGTCCTGTGTGTGTCAAGGGACATCAGTGCTTTCAGGAGAGTGCAATGGTGGTAGCTCTGAGTGTGCTGCCACTTCTAGAAGCTGGAAACACCTATAATAGGGTACACTGCTTCAGGTCCCTCTGCCTTTCCTGTCTGTTTGTTTCCTCCCCTTCAAGAAACAGGTGCTCACAAGGATTCTTTGGTTGTTTTTTTGTCCTTAATTTTTTCCTTGGTAATATACATACACACACACACACACACACACACACACACACACAGGTATGTTAACACATACCTATTGTCCATGTGTTTAGGAGGCTTAGACAAGAGGATCTCAATTTCGAGGCCAAACTGAGCAATATAGTGAAAATCTGTCTCAAAAAATGTTTTGATGCTATTTAGTCAGTAGTCCAACTAAAAACATTCTTATCTTTTCATTCAAGTATTAAGTCTAGAATTTGTCACTTTATGTAACAAGAATCCTAATTGGTCTTAATAATAAAAACCTGGAGCCAGATATTGGGATAAATGCTGAAAGATCAGGGAGACAAAGAAGCAAACCACAGCCACTTCTTAGCTTGCCAACTCCTCAGCCCAAAAGGGGGATAAGCTCCTGTCTCCTCCCACCTTAAGTTCCTCTCTCTGCCCAGCCATATCACATATTCCTGTCTCCACCTCCCTTGTGCTGGAATTAAAGGCATGTGCCTCCCAAGTATTGGGATCAAAGGCATGAGATCCCACGTGATGGTATTAAAGGTATGTGCCACCACTGCCTGGCTTCTATGGTTAACTAGAGTGTGGCTAACTTCACACTCTGATCTCCAGGCAAGCTTTATTTGATAGAGCATAAACAAAATATCACAATTATAGAACTGGTTGTTTTATCAATAGATAAGTAAACACATTTAATCAGGAGCCTAGGGAAGCAGAGAGTTTTCACAGCATTTAGACAGCATACGGTCTGCCTGGGGGCTGGTGAGTGGAGGATTATGTAACACTTAAGGATTCTGATTATCCAGCTGGTTGACATATAAATTCACACGGTTTACAGTGGTCTGGTGATCCTCTGTGTTTCTGTCTTGTTGGTTCGAGAGTCCATCAATGATGAATGGATAAAGACAATGGTATGTGCGTACAACGGGATACTACCCAGCCCTGCAAGAGAAGGAAATCCTGCCATTTGTGATAAGATGGATACACTGGAAGATGTTGGGTGAAAGTCAGCAAGGGCAGGCCCTGGAAGATTATTACAGCATGATCTAGGCTGCATGTGAAATTCCAAAACCAAACTCACAGAGGTAGAGAGCAAGGAGGAATACCCAAGGATGTGGGAGAAAGGAGATGCTATACCTTGGCTATTTCAGCTAGACAGAGGAAGTGTTTTGAGATCTATAGAACACATGTTTATATGGGGAAAAGAATAAGCATATGAGGTGATGGACTTGCTAAGTTAGATTTTTCAAAATAAAAATAGCTATCACCATATTTTACTCCATAAATCATTTAACTATTATCTATTAAAATAAAATTTAAAAAATGTTTGAAGAACTGTGAAGATATCAGTAGTCAGGATGAATATATTTGGAGGATGGGGAGGAAAGCTGTGAAACGCTGTCCTCTAGACATGACCTGGCTTTTGCACTCATGAGCTCACAGCATCAACATAAGGCCTGCACAAGATTAAGCCAGTTAAAAACTTATAGCATGGAGGGGGAAGGGGACCCAGAGACTTCACCCCTAGGTGAAGATCCACTAGCAGTTGATGGCTGCTGAGACAGGGAGAGGCACGTTGGGGAAAGGAGGTAGCTATTGCAAGTTGTTCATGCCCCAGCCCATGACCCTACACCTATTACACCTATGTGTAGTATAGAGTCAGCACTATCAAACTTAATCTATTTACTTATCAAGACAGAGAGAGAGAGAGAGAGAGAGAGAGAGAGAGAGAGAGAGAGAGAGAGAGAGAGAGAGAACTTGGAAAGGAAATGGGTTGGTAGAGCTTCCTGGAGTTTGAAGGAAGGAGTAAGGGGACTGGATATTACCTAGTTATGTTGAATGCATGCAAGAAATTTTCAAAGAATAAAAATAACACTAAATTAAATGAAAAAGAGAATTTAAAAGGTAAGTAATGTTTTAGTGGCGTATTTTAAAAATACACATTCTCTATACATCCCTGGTGATAGTGGCTCTCCTTCCCACGCTGCAAACTGAGCCTAGGTTAGTTGTTTCACCTGCCTCTTCCCAGCCCTGTACCTTCTGGGAAATGGTGTATATAGAGCTCTAAACATGACTTATAGAAACACCTCTCCCTGGTATCTTCATAGTACCTATGACATTAGGGACAGTTGGAACCAGACTACCCATGTGGAAGGCAGATAATCAGCTTGTCATCTGGGTCCTGAGGGAACTGCTCCTTGTCACAGCACACCTGGCCAAAAAATTAAAACAAAGAAGCCTTTCAGAATGGCTAAATGAGAAAGGAAGCAACAACAAATGCTGAGAAAGATGTAGGAGAAAGGAATATTTAAGACACTGATGGTGGCAATGATAATTAGTCCAACCACTATGGGAACTATTACATAACACATTTCTGGGTAGATAGTTACAAAACTCTGTAGCAACATACGCAGAGATATCAGCTCATCCATGCTTATTGGAATATTATGCGTAATAACCACGTTATGAGATTGGCCTAGTTATTCATCAACAGGTGAAAGAATAAGAAAGTGTGGTATACAAGAGAGTGGACTCTGCACCTCATCTGGGTAATACACTAGAGCTGACTTTGTTGTTGGGGATGCAAGTGAGCCGGCCCTGAGGGTGTGAGAATAGCAGAGCTGGCCACGCCCCCTTCATCTCCCACTTGGTGGCATGGGTGAGGGAAAGATGTCCTCCCCACTCCATTCTTTGGTACCTGTGGCAGGCTAGAGAGCTGGCCTCAGGGTCACGAAAGTGGGAGAACTACCCCTGCCCCTCACCAGTCGCAGCACACACGAAAGAGAGAGGGCCCTGCACCCTGCCTGGACAGCACACTAGAGCTGACCCTGTTGTCTGGGGTACAGGTGAGCCAACTTTGAGGTCATGAGAGCAGAAGAGCTGACCCCACATCCCCCTCATGCGCCCCCGCTACAGCACCTGGGGAGAGAGCGCTGCACCTCACCTGGGCAAAACAGTAGAGTCGGTGGTGTGAATGTGGGTGAGCTGGATCCGAGGACCTGAGAGCAGGGGAACTGCCCCACTCCTTGCTGCAGGCTGCATTGGGTGAGCTAGCAGAGGCAGTGCTGGAGAGCTCCCCTAGGTAGTGATGATAAAGAACATCTAGCCAACCCAGCTACCACCCAGGCCCAGAACCAGGACTATGAGTTGACCCACCCCAACATCCACCCCATGTATGATCTGTTGGAGCATGTGAAGGGGACAAACCTACAGATCCAAAACTGCCGGATCTCCATGACACAGGACAACAACAGGATATCCAAGAGGAGCCCCAGTGAGAGCCCGCTATAAATAGTGTAGCAGAAACCAGAGGCCTTGAATCAGACCAATGACTCATAGCAATGAACATTTGCAAGAAAAGATGAATGCACTAAAAGGTAAACTGTGTGACTCACTGGACCACACTACAGCTTCCAAAGTGAGATTCTCCCCCAACACCCCTCTTTAAAATTTGTTTGTTTGGCTGGTTTGCTTTGGTTTGCTTTGCTTGTTTTTTGTTTTGTTTTTTCTTTTAAATTTTGTTTTGTTTTTTGGAGGGAGGTTGCAAGGGCAGAGGGCAAATGCCTGGGGATGAGGAGATGAGTGGGATTGGGATGCATGATACAAAATCTCCAAAAAAAAATCAATGAAAGTTAAAATAACTTAGAAAAAAAGGTGGTATATACACAATGGAGTTTTAAGGATTTCTTTTACTTTAAATCATGTACACGTTAGGGGAGGAAAGTTTTTGTACTGCGAGTAGAGGTGCCTCCTGAGGCCAGAAGAGTGTTGGATTTCCTGGAGCTTGACTTACAAGTGGTTGTAAGCTGTCAGACATGTGTTCTGGGAAGTGAACACAGGTCTTTTGCATGAGCAGCAAGGGCTCGTAACTCCTGGGCCACCTTCCAGTGTCACAATAGAGTTTTATTCAGCCTAAAGAAGAATAAATTCTCATTGTTAGCTGGAAAATGAATGTTACTGCAGATCTTCATATTAAATGAGATAAGTCAGGAGCAGAAAAATAATATCACATTTTCTCTTATTTACAAACATACATACATACACACATATACACCCAGATAGACAGACAGACTGATAGATAGATAGATGATAGATAGATAGATAAATGATAGATGATAGATAAATAGATGATAGATAGATGACAGATAGACGGATAGATACATAGATACATAGATAAATAGATAGATGATAGGTAGATAGATAGATGATAGTCAGACAGGCAGACAGACAGATGTTAATATGATAGTAGCAGACTGGAGGAAGAGAAGACAAGACATTAGCCAGGGTGCAGAAAGCAGAAGGAAAATGAAAGAGAGCACTGGAGGGCAGTGGAGTAAAGTCAAAACACATGATACGTGGTAAACCTGAAAGACATTGTCTATGCAACCCGACATTGCACACAAGGAATTGCACACCACCAATCAAAAGATTCAACAGATAGTGAGGACAAGATAAAAATAATTAATTCATGAATGATGTATTTGTGCCCAGATGACGAGGAGATAACAAGCTCCCTCTGTGAGCTCTGCTTTAATGGTGTTGGGGGCTCCACCTACAGAAAGCCATGTAAGCAATACGCCTACATATATGTCCTCTGCCTTGAACCACCACAATATAATAGAAATCAGACCCACAATGGGCAGCACAATATACAATACACAAACACAATGCAAATGATCTTTAATTTCCTACTTAAATCAAAGACAGGGAACTGATATTTAAGAACAGTTGAGATTTAATCTGTGAGTTAACTAAAATCACTTATTTCTTTGAAGGGCAGAGTCACTTTTTTGACA
The DNA here is from genome assembly GCF_004664715.2 of Peromyscus leucopus. Classification (NCBI taxonomy): domain Eukaryota; kingdom Metazoa; phylum Chordata; class Mammalia; order Rodentia; family Cricetidae; genus Peromyscus; species Peromyscus leucopus. Next base: position 74,203,959 of record NC_051065.1, on the reverse strand, counting down.
GCAATTTAAATTATAGGCCTACCAGTTTTTAGGTTGTAGCAGCTTAGTGGCAGGATACCTTATCCAGCCACAATTGTGTATGCCTTAAGAACTATGCAAAATTTTATCATATTGAATATTAAGGAGGCCATGTCAATGTTTAGTCAACCAATTCACCAGGCAGAGTGATTAATATTCATGTTATAAACAATTTCTCATACTCCTTTCTATCTAATAAAAATAAATTAGACAATCTAGACAGTAGGAAACCCAAGGATAAGCATATACCATTTACTTGAGCTTCTAAGCTCCAAATATTTAAGTACTCAGGCATCTGTTCCTTTTAGAATGCAGCTTAAACAAATCACTAAAACCTACAGCGAAGAGGTAAAGCTGAAGAGTTGGGGATTTACATCATTTATTTTTCTTACCAGTCCCTAGAATACCTGGCCATCTCTCTTCACCAAGTCAGCTTGAACAAATCACTAGTATGTTGGTTAGATTTTGTCAAGTAGACATGAGCTAAGGTTATCTGGAAGCCTCAGAGAAAACGCCACCATCAGATCAACCTGGAGGCAAGGCTGGGAGGCATTTTCTCAGCTGAGGTGGCATGGCCCACTGTGGCAGAGCTACCCTTGGGTAGGTGGTCCTGTGTTGTATAAGAAATCAAGCTGAGCAAGCCAGAAGAGGGAAGGCAGTAAGCAGTGTTCCTCATGGTCTCTGCTTCTGCTTCCAGGTTCCCACCTTAAGTTGCCACCCTGGCTTCCATCTGTGATGGAGCACGAAGTGTAAACTGAAACTTTTTTTTTTTTTTTTTTTGCCCTGGTGTTTACCACAGCCATGGAAACCAAACTAAGACAATGGCTCAGAATAAAGCAGGACCTTTTTCTTTGTCTGTGGTTCCATTCAGTTTGTTCAGTCAGTGCATTTTTGTCAGTGCTCTTGCTCCTAATGGAGCAGAGAGATGTGCTGGGGTGACTAGAAGAAGACACTGCTGATGAGAGGGGGATTGTTTACAGCTAAGGCTGATGTGAAGGCTGGTCTAGGGCGATCCACACAGGGCTGCAGTCAAACAAACCTGTAAGGGCTGAAGGAAAAAGCAGATGGAACACAATTGTGAGGGCTCTTAAGGTCTCATTTTATTTGGGGGTGGGGGAATATGGCGAGTTTCAATTTTGGAAGGATCCTTTTCAGAACAGCATTGGGAAGTTGAGACTCGAAGGTGACAGAAAGTAGAATCAGAGAGGCAGACACAGTGCCAGAGAAGCCGGCCACAATTCAGAGGAAGGTGAGAATGTCTTGAACTTGCCCCTAGAGTAGAGGGGAGGACACATTTTCACCCTGTTGGGTGGATTCTTTTTTCTCCCCTCTTTCTCATCTCCCACTAACGAGATGTCTCTCTCCAATGTGTTCTTTGTTAGTGGACATTTAGAAATAGCTACATGCTCCCTCCCCAAACAAGCTATTGAGTGCATTACATCGGCCTCTACAATCAGCGCTGTTACATTATACATTCTCAGCCCCGGCAGGAAGAGAAGAGAGCCTTACGACGTCTGTGTAGGGTGCATTGGAAGGCTGCATAAGCTGCACAGCCTAATGTAAGGTTGTTCTAGTTAGGAATTTTCAATTTTACGCTAGTGTGCTAACTTAATCACTGTCTTTCACTCTCAGGACAGTACTCAATAGGTCACATGAGCTGTTCATTGTCAAGTGAAGTCTAATATACACTCTGAGCCAGTGGCAGGTAGGCCAGGCTAAGCTAGGATGTCCAATATGGAGGTGTATCAAGTGCATTTTCGACGAATGATAGTCTCAGTTTACCACAGGCTTAGCAAGAACCACCTTGGAAGTGGAGGAGCATCTGGATAGGTATGCAGGTTTCTCATTGCCCTTTGGCTTCTTTCTTATTTCAGTCACAGTTCATCTGAGTTCAGACCCACATGTGTCCATGCTCTGTCTCAGGTTCTATACTGGTTGGGCCCAACTCAAGTGAAATGGGAGTCAGAGCTTGGAGGGCCCAGTTTCTGGCAGCGCTCTGGGCTCTCTTGAGAAGATCTTGCTCACCCTGCTTACTCCACCCCTGCGCCTACTTCTCTGCCCTTGGTGCTACCCTCATTGGTATCCAGTTTTTCAAATGATACAGTGTATCCAAGTCTTTGTCCCAGGCTTTGATTCTAGGGAATTCCAGATAAACAACAGCTCTCAAATCCTTCTTCCAACTGAAAAAATAAGGCCCAGAGTTCTAAGTAAATTGTTCCTAAACCACCCAGCTTAAGACAAAAAGTATTAGGTCAAGCATCTTTTAGGTATTTTTTTTTTAAAGTCTTGAAAGCTGACTTTTTCTCCTTTCTCAGCAAACAAATGAGGCCCCCTAGTAGCCAGAACAGACTGGACATACAGGAAGGAAAGAGAAAGGCCTTGCCCCTACACCATTCAGGAAACAGGTGGAGGGTCAAGTCAACAAGCAGACCTTGCAAAAGCTTAGCAAGTGAGGACGTGCTACAAAGAGTGGCCCCGAACCAAGGTGGCAGCACCATATTGTCGTATTTCTCCTTGTAGAGGAAAGACAATACATGTTCCTAGATTTCAGGGTGAGAGGTAGATTTATCTAAATCTCAAGGTTTGCTTTAGTGATGTGGGCAATTTCCAGTCTGTCCCTGTCCATGGGGTGGTATGCTAGTAAGTGGGTAGGCAAGCAGGGGTCTTTAAGTGAAAATGGTGCTTTTTTTATTCTCTTACTGTGATGGAAATAGGTTGCAAGGGGAACCCAAGAAAGCACACACCTTGTCCCCACTCCTTTCAGAAACCCTTGAAGCCCACATCCATTCAAGAAGTATTTGGTGGGTTTCTGAGAGCTCTCAGCCTCCTTGACGTCAACAGTATACCCTGAATGCGGAACCCAAATCCTATAACAAGGTTTCTTCCTCATACAAGCCTCATAGTCAAGTGTGTCCCCTCTGCTTCTGAGAAAGAGTTGTCATTCCGGTCAGGCTGGATCAAGAGCCATAGGAGACTGCAATATGGAGGAAGTAGATGCAGCAGATGAAGAAACAGTAGCGGAGCTACTGAGCACAAACCCAAAAGGAGCCAATGGGTGCTGGGCCAGCCTGCACAGGCTGGGGGAAGTAAGAATCCTTATTTCTTGTTTTTCAGCTGGCAGAGTGACCCTGCTCTCCTTTACCTGCTCCCTACATGACCCAAGTGTCAGAAGTCCAGGATCCCCCAAGGACTCGCAAACCCAGCTGCGCCTCGTCCCCCAGGACTGCCTACTTAGAAGCAAGGGTGCTTACAGACAGATAACTGGGAAGAAGCATAAAACAAAATAAGCTAAGTGCAAAGGGCAGATATGAAACAGATTTTTGCAAGGCTCCAACTGTGGTGGATATTAGAAGCAGAACAGATTTCATATGGAAGACACTGACAAGGAATAAACACAGCACCCAACGCAAGCGCTTGGAAGGATTTGCTACTTTGAACATAAGCACTTAAAAAAAATCACATTCTTATCAAATAATGAGCATCCAAATCTCTGCTCTAAAATGGCAAGGGTAGATCATATCTAGGTGCGGGTTACCTGTATTTGCAAGGACGGCTTCCAAAATCCCACTTCAGTTTGCTATGGAAGCATGTGTTGCCCTGGCTTTCTAATCTATGTCGAAAGCTCAAAGGTTAAAGAGACTTGGCTGAATTTGTCTTAAGATATAGCCTTTGTTCTGATTCCATCATTTATTTGAATTTAATATTTTAAAGGACACTTCAAACAGACTTCACAAAGCACTGCTACCATCCGGGCCACATTTATTATTTAATATTTAACTGGGGAGATTTGTCAAAACCCTTAAGAATTAGTGGTTGCAAACTTGTGGAGTTAAATGCTTGCGAAAGAAGCCATTTGCTAACCACAGGGAAGCAATGTCTCTGCAAGCTGGGCCACTACTATAATGTGAATATGCATCTGGGGGTCTAGTGACATGGTGAGCCCAGCTACCCAGAACGAGCAGGCAGTGGAATTGCCTTTAAATAAATATTCTAATGTGTTTAACTTCTGAACTATAAAGCTCAGCTTGTGCCTGCAGAGGCATCCGTGAGAGCAAAGCAAACAATTATCCCAGGCTACCACAACTTGCCTCCAGAGAGTCCCAGGGGCAAGAGCAGTCTGCAACTGCTCCTCTGCCTGGAAGCTCTTGTGGACCTGGGAGAACACCGTGGTTGGGCTCTGTGATCCAGGGATGTTGCCTGTGTTTCTCCAGTGCTGAATATGAGGAAGCAAATGAACTCCCCCAACCTTGTGCAGACGGTCCATCCATCACCATGCCCTCAGCAAAGGTGACCTGTTGAGTTGTTTGTTCAGATGTTTTGATGTTGTGTAGGCCAACATGGCTGTTAGGTGAGAAATTTCATAGCTCTTGGTGCCCCATATGGTGGTTCAATCATTTTGATCAAGTGCCTACTTCAAATTCTTTGGGAAAATAAGTAGGTGAAATTCTGTCAAGTGCAGGTTGAGAATTTCATGGATGCTATGATGGCATTACATCACCTGCCAAATTGAGGAATGTAATGTTCTTGCTGAAATGTTGTGTGACAGTCTTTCTGTGGAGACACAACATACATACATGTCTCCTCACCCTAGATAGACCAAAGTAACAAATGTACCAATGTCCAATTTGGTGAACCAGGGGGTTTCTTTTGATTAGAGTTACTAATAGGAACATGAATGAGGAGTTTCAAGGAACATGGATAACTCAAAAGCAGCTGTATCACCAGGAACCCCACTCCACATGGGGGATGACCCCAAAGCCATTTACCCTGGAGCTCTCTATTCACCTTGCAAGTAGCTCCATAGCTTGAACATCTCCTTCTGCAGTTTGGCCAGTTCTTCTCCACCCCCAGCAACTTTTGATTACATTTTATGCTGTTGGGTAGGAGTGGACCCACAAGCATCCTCTAAATTCCTATTCTTTCCACCTGATCTTTTGTTTACCCCCACCAAGGCTCATGAGCTTCCCCTTCCTTAGTAGCCAGTGTTTCAATTTGGAGGGAATGTTGCAATTTTTATGAATATGACATACAACAAATGCCCAGGAAGAAAAAAAGACGTAACATTTCTACGTAAAGGATAAACCACCAGAAAAACCCTATGTAGGAGATAAGCTACCAGCAGAGCCCTACAAACACTCCCCACAGAGACTCCAAGAGTAGAGGCAGGAGCTAGGCTGAGCCACTGAAATGATTCTGACTTTCATAGTGACCAGAGGAGTGCAGCTTCCAGACGGGCCTCTTTCCTCTGCTCTTGCCCTTGGCCAGTTGCAATGCAGGGTTGATCTTGTGGGACTCCAAACGAAATCCCAGGGGACCAGAACTGCCTGGGGCTCGGGAGAGTGTATCCTAGCTCTAATCTAGAGTGGTTCTATGAATGAAGGCATATTAGTAGCCTTCAATGAGGTGAAAGGTGCCAAGTGATCCAGAGGAAAGTCATCAGCAGCTAATGCAGCTGTGCCTCAGAAAATCACTTCTGGATCCATTCCCCAGTCTCTCCCTCAAGCTGCTGGAACCTTCACCTGCCCACAATAAAGCCAGGGAAATGTTTTTTTTTGATGGAGAAGGTGTTCTTGGTATAAAATGAATGTGAACAGGAATCTGTAAGGTTGCTGACAAAGTCCTCATAGTCATTCAAAATAAATCCAAGAGGCTCTGGCATAAAGCTCTCTTCCCACCCTTAGAGGGGAAAATCACTTCACACATGAAAAGATCACCTGACCAAAAGAAAGTGTCAAATTCCCAAAACATAGCACTCAGAGCATACTGTTAATTCCATGAATTTCAGAGTTAAAACTCAATGAAGGAAAAATCCCATTTCCAGACGAGAGTGCTTTCAGGTAAAAAATGAATTTTTGTTTGTTTGTTTGTTTGGCCGAGGGTTATTGTTTTGTTTTTGTTTTTGTTTTTTGGTGGGGTTGTTTACTTGCTTGTTTTTTAAAGACAAGTTCTCCCTATGTAGTCCTGGCTATCCCAGAACCTACTATATAATCCAAGATGGCCTCAAACTCCTGCCTCTGCCTCCCAAGTGCTGGGTAAGTCATATGTCACCACACCCAGCTTGGGTTTTTGTTTTAGAACATGGTATCTTTACCATGTATTATTTATTTTGGACAACTTCAGACATGAGCAATTTATTTACATCCCTCCTATCCCTCCCTTCCCCTTCAATTCTCTTCATGTTCCCCCCTCCCTCACCAATTCATGACCTTCTCTTCTTCATTATGCTCTCTCTCTGTCTCTCTGTCTCTCTCTCTCTTTCTCTCTCTCTTACACATGTGTATATATACACACATAATATATATGTGTATACATGCCTTGTGTATACAGCCTACTGAGTCTATTTAGGATTATTTATACATGCATGTGTCCAGAGTTGACCATTTGGGATTGGACAACCTATACAGGAGTTCAGCCCTGGAGGACACTGATTCTCCCTTTCTCAGAAGCCATGTAGCTCTTCATCTAGGGTTGGGACCTTGTGGAATTTCTTTTGTCCACATCAACATGTCAGCTGGTGTTGTCAATGGGCTGGTCTTGTTCAGGCAATAATACTGTTGAGATTTTTTTATGAGGGTGTTTTTTCTGTCCTGTCTAGTGGACACTATCTATTGTAATCTCTAGCTGTATTCTAAATACTTATCCTTATATCCCCCATCAAAAAAGCTTTTTTTCAACAGGCAGAGACTATCACAGAAACATACAACTGGTCAAATGCAGAGAATAAGCGACATTTAGGTGTCAAGTCCCAAATGATACATGTCACTAAGGGTGGGCTTTGAGGTTTCAAAAGACCACTCTAGTCCCTGTTAGTTCTCTCTCTGTCTCTTGTTTGTGTATCGTATGTAGACTCTCAGATACTGCTTCAGCATCCTGTCTGCCTGCCTGCTCCCTTGTTCCTCACCATGAACGTCATTGACTCACCTTCTCAAACTGTAAGCCCCCATTAAATGGTTTCTTCAATAAGTTTCTGTGGTTGCAGTGATAGAAAAATAACTAAGACAATACATCTGCAACACACCCCCTACATCTCAGGCTCAGGGACTGTGGAAGATGAAGGGACAGAAGGATTGTAAGAGTCAGAGGAATAGAGTACCAGCTGCTAAAAAAACAAAAACAGGAAAAAAAAAAAAAAGGATTTTTTCGAGTGTCCAAGTACAGCAGAAGTGGGAAGTAGAAAAAATAGACAGGACAGAACATTGAATGGAGGGTTCAAAGGTCAGCAATGGAGCTTTGCACATAAATCAGTGTAAGAGGGTGAAGAAAGAACACAGAGCAGAAGAAAGGTCAATGATCTGGCGCAGAACAGCAAGTCACACTGAGAGCGGGAGAAGAGCACAGGAAAACAGGTACCTGTGGCCAACAGTTTCTCATATGGAAACAATAGGAAGAGTTCTGTGGTGAGGTGAGGATGAGCTGGGTCAGATGTAAATGGTGGGCAGCGCCTTCTGCAGTTAAGGGAAGAACTTGAATCTCTAGGTCTCCCGTGCAAAGTAATGAGTGCAGGTTCTTATACAAATTCCAGTGGTGGTGGTGTGTTTGAAAAGCAATGTGAGCCGGGTGGTGGTAGCGCACGCCTTTAATCCCAGCACAGAGAAACCCTGTCTCGAAAAACAAAACAAAACAAAAGCAACATGAAAAGGCTATGAATATCCATGCCTGTGTAAATTTTACAGTAATCTAGTAAAAAAAAATCAAATTAAATCTAAAGTCCAGCAAAGAATTGGAAGAGCATGTAAAATGTGCCTAAAGACTGATACCAGAAGTGTCCTCTGACCTCTACATGCATGTGCACATGCAAATGTGCACACTGGCATGCACACATGCACCTGCACACACACATACATGCAGACGCAGAATGAAATGGTACAGAGTAAGGAAAGCAATGAAGCTTAGAGTTAATAGCTAAAGAACTGTTAAATGATTATAAGCAATACAAATTTCAAAGGCAACTCTTTAGAAAAATTAAAGTACAAACTGCATTTGAGAATGTAAAACTAACAATCCCAAATCATTTAATACAAAGTAACCAGTAACTAACTGGAAAGGTGATAGAACTAGAAATGTCTGCTCTCCCAGGAAAAGGAAGGGACTTGGCAAGAACCCGGTTGCATTCTAACACTGCTAAAGAACAATGAACTCAAATGGTCACAGTGACATGCCAGCGACTGCTGGAGAAGGACAAGTGAAAAGTTCCTGAGCCACCAATGGGAAGAACTGTGAGCAACAGAAAACAGCAACAATAAAAAGGAGAAAGAGAAAAAAAAAACCATAAAGCCAGATGATATCCAAATATAAAAACAAGGTCAAAAATAGGACAAGTCAAAATGCCCTGTACTACAGATGGAGTCTGGTAAATTGTGGAATATCAGCACAGACAAATGCTAGACAGCCATAACAGCAATGTGAACTTTGAAACCGTGGCACCACTCAGTCTCACAGGCATGCGCACGGGCATACTCACGGACTTAACTTTTGTTAAACAGATATAAGGCGATATTCAAAATATCAACCCGTACAGCAGCAACCCTGAACATAATGAGCCTTAAGCAAGCATGCCTGTAGAGCAGTGTGTGTGTGTGTGTGTGTGTGTGTGTGTGTGTGTGTGTGTGTGTGTGTGTGTAGGTGTTATACACATGCTCACAGCTCCAGATAGTCTGGGTAAATGCCTGAAAGGGAATAGCACAAATGTTTGTAGTTGCTGTGGTTTGAAAGCTGTGTAAATGACTTGAAAGCATGCCCCAGTGGCTTGCTTTAAAGGTTTAGTCATCATCCTGTGGTGCTAGTGGGAGATTCTATAACCTTTAAGACATGAATTCATGACTTCTAGTGGTAGGTCACTGGGCATGGCATTTCCTCAAAGTTGATGCATCCACAATGGAATGTCGCAAGATACCAACAGCAATTGAAAGTGCAGAAACTCATAAAAATGAAATGCAGCACTACTGAATAATAATTGAGACAGGGAGTAAATCAAGAAGTAAGTTTTAAAAGGTTTAAAATTAAATGAAAATGAAAACATAAAATATGAAAACCTATGGGGAACAGTGAGGTAGTCCCAAGAGGAAAGTGTATAGCAGTAAGAGTCCACATCAAAATAGTTGAGAGATCACAAATTAATAGTTTTGTGATACTCCTGAAAGCCTTAGAAAAACAAGAGCAAATACCAACGAAAAAGTAGACAGAAAGAAATACTCAAAACCAGGTCTGAAATTAGAAATGTCAACAACACAAATGATTAATAAGACAAATGGTTGGTTTTCTGAAAAGGTCAAAAAGATCAACAAACCTTTAGCTGTTACTAAAAAGAAAGAGAGGACCAAATTAACAAAATTGGAGATGGAAAAAGTGACATGACAAGAGACCCCGAGGAAATTCAAAGAATCATAAGGACATACTCCAAAAATCTGTCTTCCATCAAACTAGAAAACCCTAACAAAGAGAAATCCAGATGAAACAGATAATTTAAATAAACCCACATCATCCAACAAGATAGAACCAATAATTTAAAATCTTCTAAGTAAAAAAAGTCTAGGGACAGAACCAACATCAATAGTCTTCAAATTATTCATTAAATTAGAAAATGAAGGAACATTACCAAATTCTTTTCATGAAGTCAGTATCACTCTGATACCAAATCCAGATAAAAACCTACCAAGTGGAAAATTATAGGGCAATAGCTCTGATGAATATGGACACAAAATTTATTAATAAGGTAAGTACAAACAGAATTTGAAAACACTTAAAAAAGATTATCCACTAAGATCAAGTTGGTTTCATCTCAGATTCATAGATGGTTCTGTGCATATAAATGAATAAATGTAATCTACCTCAGAAACAGACTAAAAGAGAAAAACAAGAAAAAAACCTTTGACAACAATTCAACATCCCTTCATGATAAAGTCCTAAAGATCCAGGGATACACAGAACATACCTCAAAATAATAAAGATAATATACAAAAAGCTGATAGCCAATGTCTTGATAAATGGAGAAAAACTCGAGTGTTTTCACTAATATCAGGAACAGGACAAGGATATACTACCCTCCTGATCAAAAGTCTTAGCTAAAGCAGTAAGACAAGTGAAGGAACAAAGGGGCGTCGAATAGAAAAGGAGGAAGTCAAAATATCATTATCTGCATTATCCGCAGATGATATAATTCTATCCATAAAAGTTCATAAAGGCTCCACCAAACAATTCCTACAGCTGGTATACACTGTCAGCAAAGCAGCAAGATATGAAACTGATACACATGAAAACCAGTAGCCTTCCTATATACAAATGACAAACACCTAAAGAAAGAAATCAACAAATCAATACCACTCAAAATAGCCTCAAAGGATCTCAAAATAAGTCTAACCAAGGAAGTAAAGGCCTTACACCGTGACAACTTTAAGATACTGAAAGAAGTTGAAGAAGATTCTAGAAGGTGGAAAGACCTCTGCACCCTAATGCATTGGTAGGATTAAAATTGTGAAAATGGCTGTCTTATCAAAAGCAGTCTACAGATTAAATTCTATCCCTGTCAAAATTCCAATGCAGTTGTTTGTAGAATTGGAGAAAAAAAACCTCAAATTTTGTAAGGAAACACAAATAACCAATGATATCCAAAATAATCCTGAACAATAAAAAAATATTTCTGGTGATATCAACATTGCAGACTTCAAGTTATACTATGAAAATATAATAATAAAAATAGCATCCTGCTGTAGAAACATGCTCAATGATCAATGAAATAGAATTGAGGACTCACACATTTGTCCGTGTTCCTACAGCCACCTGATTTTCAAAAAAAGCCAACAGCAAATATTGGAGAAAAGATTGTATCTTCAACAAATGGTGCAGGTCAAACTGGATAGCTAAATTTAGAAGAATGAAACTGGACCCTTCTCTCTTACCCTGTATAAAACTCAACTCAGAATGAATCAAGAACCTCAAAATCACCAAATATACTGAAGATCAATAGAGGAAAAAGTAGGTAATACACTTGAACTCATTGTCACAGTATAGGACTTTCTGAACAGGACATGATAGTATAGACATTAAGATCAACAATTAATAAATGGTACCTAATGAAATTGAAGATCTCTCTACATCATAATTCAAGTGAAGAGGTACCTGCTAAATGAAAAAAAAAATTACTAGATATACAACTGATAAAGGATACTATCTAGAACACACAAAGAACTAAAATTAAAAAAAAAACTAAACATTGAAAAAACCACCGGATTTAAAGAAGGGGTATGGAACCAGACAGAGAGCTCTCAAAAGAAGAAATAAAAATAGCTGAGAAACATTTTGGGACAACAAACACCAAAGGTTTCTTGAAAAAGCCACTTGTAAATCTATTGCAGAAGCTTCCCGATATAGATACATATATGAAAAAGAAACTTAAATGGAGTCACCATAAAATGGGAAAGACAATACCCCAACTAGACATCTTATGCCAACAAGTAAAACCTCCAGTACCGGAGATGGGTTACATCCTGTTGAGCTGTTAGCCAAAGCAGTCCCAAACTCTTCCCCCAAACATCAAATCTTTTCCTAAAGCTGCTGGATAGCTTCCGTAAGCTGATGCCAAAGTCCTATTGCTGAAGACACAAGTTACTTTTATCTTCAAACATGGAGAAATCTAACTGGTGCCTAATTAGAAGTTTCGTTCTCACTGACTAACATTCATGGTGTTGGAAGGTACTTTGTATGCTACCAGAGGAGAAAAATAATCATCGATATCACCAGCTACAAACTCTTCAACCTACAACAGAGAGCTTCCTACAAGACATATTTGTGCAATAGTGGCAAAGATGTTATGGGAGGAGCCTACCACTTTTTGATTGGACTTAAGGCTAACTCCATGAGATAGAACCCGTACTGAGAGTGTTAACCTGAGGATAGATAGGCTATGGGCCTAAGAGAAAATTTAGTTCTATTATTCTGCTGAATGAACACAGCAACAAAATGACTTCTAATGACATAATGCATCTGAGCATTATTTAACCCACATCAGCAAATTGTCTTCTTACACTAGATATGAATTAAGACAAGAGCCACCGCTGAACAACGTGAAGAATATGAGAGATTTTGGAGTGTGTAACCCTAAATATGATGTCTTCATCAAACCCCTCCCTTCAAGACTCAAGCATCTATGCAGAAGAGGAAACAGAAAAATTGTAAGAGCCAGAGGTGGTGGATGACTCTAAGGAAACAGTGTCTTCTAGACACAACATAACTGATATGAGTATGAACTCACAGAGACTGTGACAGCACACATAAAACCTGCACAGATTCTAACCAAACAAAATGCCAGCCCTGAGAAGGGGGCATGAACATAAAGTCCTACCCACACTCCAGGGCAAACTCCATATCCCAGAGAAGTTGGCCAACACAAAATGGACTTCATGCTGTGTGTGTGTGTGTGTGTGTGTGTGTGTGTGTGTGTGTGTGTGTGTAAGAGAGAGAATGACAGAGACAGAGACGTGGCACTAATCTTAAAAGGACTTACTAATAAAACACACACAGAGCCAGGTATTGGGGTAAATGATGAAAAATCAGAGAGACAGAACCAGGCACAGCTACCTCATCTCACAAACTTCTCAGCTGATCCTATTTCCTCAAACTGGAAGCTTCTTAGTCCTCATCTGGAATGAATCTCACCTGAACTGCTGCTAAAAGCCTAAAAGCTTAACCAGACTCTAGTTCCTGGTCCTCACACCTTATATACCTTTCTGCTTCCTGCCAGCACTTCCTGGGATTAAAGGTGTGTGTCACCATGAATATTGCTGATGGGAATGCAAATTGGTACAGTCAATGTCACTATGAAAACCTGTGTCGAAATGCCTCATAAAACTGTGTGTGTGTGTGTGTGTGTGTGTGTACCACATGATCCAGCTATACCACTCTTGGGCATATACTCAAAATATACTATATCCTACTCTACAGATACATAATCATCCATGTTCATTGTCATTTAATTCACAAACACCAGAAAATGGAAATAGTTTAGATGTCAATGAACAGGTAGATAATAAAAATATGGTACATTTATACAATGTATATTATTTGGCTATTAAGAAAAATGAAATTTTTAGGTAAGCAAATGAAGCTGGAAACTATCATTCTGAGTGAAGTAACCCAGACCCAGAAAGACAAACATTGTAGGTTTTCCCTCACTTGCAAATACTAGCTTTGAATATTCAGATTCATGTGTTTCATTTGGAATATGAATAGAAATTGAGAAATTAATTAGGGGTCATGGGGGTGGACCTCTCAAGGAAGAGGAAATAGAAAGCAGTGGGAAAAGGTTTTTAAAGGGGGTTAAGGAACAGGAAGGATTAAATTGGGGTGGGGACAGGATAGAGGTGGGAATATGGGGACAGATAAGTAACTCTAAAGATCATTCAAAACAGTCACATGGAAACCTATGTATGACCGTAGAAGCTTGTATATGAAATATATATGTATATGTATTCATGGATTGTTAAATAATATATATTATTTTTATTATTTATACATATTATTATATACAAATAATAATATATACGTGAGCAGTATATATGGATAGTTAAAATGGAATTACTTTATAACAGAGCAGCAATGCCCCACTAAACATCGGAGGCTAACAAACAAGAAGCTCAGTGCCAGTGTTGCCAATTTGATTTATTCTACAGAAGCTGATAGCAAGACCCTGTTGCTGTAGACACCACATACCTCAGCTGTAGACCAGGAAGAAATCAAGCTGTTACTGATCTAAAACTTCACCCTCACTAGGTAGCTTTCATAGTGCTGGAAAGTGCTATGCATGCTGCTGGAGGAGAAAACAATCATCAGCGTTACCCAGCTACAAACTCTGCCAGCTGTAGTAAGGTCTGGCCCGGCAATAGTGAGATGAGCATCATGGGAAAAACAACCACTTTCTGATTGGATGTAAGTCTCCTGCAACAAAATTAAGCCCATACCTGACACCATTGTAGAGCCAAGAACCTGTGGCTAGACAGGTCAAAGTCCTACAAAAGAGCCTATTACTATGATTCCACTAAATGGGCATCGTAGTAAACCAAATCCTAATGCATCTTTCAAGCCTCGTCTGAGAAGCTTATATCTGTGATAGGTGATTATTAACACAGAGACCCACAGCTGACCAAGGTTCAGAAAACAAGAGACTATAAAATTCTCAGCCCTATGTGGAACATCTATGTCATGCTTCTCTTCCCAAGGTCCAGGGATCATGGCAGAAGAGAGGACAAAATTATTAAAAGAGCCAGAGGTGGTGGATGGATGCAAGGGAATAGGCTACTCGGGCAACCTGTACAGACAACCTGGCAGCTGTACATATGAACACAGCAAGGATGACAGCATAGCCCAAGTCCAATGCAAGGTCAAGACCGACCAAATCCCGGCATGGAGAGAAGTGGATGTGAAGTCCTCCTGCACCCCAGCCGAGGTCCTGTTTGTAATTGACAGCTTCTGAGAGGGGAGAATCCATTTGCTTTAAGAGCATTGCTCCTGGTAAATCAATCACACTCCAGGGGAAGGCCACACATCCATGAATACAAGGGCAGCACAAACTAAACTCAATTGGTGAGGGGGAAAAAAAGGACATAAAGTGGAGTGTCTAGGGAAGGGAAGCAGGTGAATCTCAGAGGAGTTAAAGCACACAGTACACAGTTCTGAAAAATAAAATGAGTATTCATAATAGTAATTTTACCCTTGACCTCTTCTTGCCTCTCTTGGTTACCATAAGGTGAGCAGTCCTTGCCTGCCACACGCTTCTGCCATTAGGAACTGTGCAGCAACATGGCCAAAGCAACCAGGCTGAGCAACCGCAGGACAAAGTCTCTGTAAATGTGAGCCAAACTCATCTTTCCCTCCCGATAAGCTGACTCTCTCTTGGTGTTTTCCTGCAGCAACTGAAAGCTCATGAACCCCATTGTCATATCTTTGAATTATAAGATTAAAGGTAATTTTTCTCTTTTAAGTTTTATTAGTGAATAACTGGTATATTAAAATGCACAAATTTGATGAACATAGGGATTTTATTTTTCTTTATGCTAAAAATTAATACAAAATGAATGACTTACAGGGGCTTGTATCTTAATTTGCTTCTCCTATAAAATTAACACTTTCCCTCTTATGCCCAGGATATTTGTAGGAGACACAGTGTCTTGGGATTAGTCATTTGGCCACATTTAGATGAACAATCAGCCTTGTTGGTGTCACCTTTTGCTAGCTGATTGTCATGGAAGGTGAGACAGAAAACCCAAAGCAAAGGTCAGCAATGGCCTACTGAACCACAGGGCAGGCCAAACAGTCCATTGAAAGCATCTTCTATGCAAACATGAGTGAGATGCAAAGTACCTGGGAGAGGGCAGGGCTAGGCATCTGGCTCTCTGAGACAGACACTGGGGTTTCCTCTGCTGCACCCTAACAGAGCCAATAGCTTTGCGGTTTTTATTGTTGTGTTTGAGTTTTTTTAATTTTGAAGGTTCTTTTCTGCTGGTTAATTCCCCAATCTGTATCACTGTTCATTTGGATTGGCCTCAGTGAACCAAGACAGTCAACCTCCTATGCTCTCACGTCAAATAAACACCAGGCTACTTCTCCCTTTGGGCTCCACGGGGCACAGCCATGTGCCCACTAGGGTAGAAAGAGAGGAAGTGTCCCATGCACAGGAAGCTACAGGAGGTCCTGAGATGTTCATGGGCCAGAAACAGGAGAATTCTGATGAAGAAATGTTAGTCTTCTGGCACAAGCCATGAAAGTCTTGAAAGGTTTTATTTTATCTTGAATAATATGGCCTTTAAATTGTGTTCATGTCAAAACAGAAAACAGGAGAGGTGAAGTGACCTGGGAAAGATGGTAGAGTGAGCCTGGGAAATACTACATCCACCAACTGATCAACAAACACTTACAGTGCACCTGTGACTGGGTCCCCTGGCAAACAGAGTATCTACAAAGAACTGTGTAAGCTACTGTCGTCCTGGTGCTTGAAAGGTTGAAACAGGAGGAGGAGGAGGAGGAGGTCAAAGGCAGATTGGATTACATAGTGAGACCCTATCACAAAAGAAAACTTAAAAGAAAGCCTGGGAATGTAACTTATTGGTAGACACTTGCCTGGAATGTATCTCAATCCCCTAATTTTGATCCGCAGCGTGTGTGTGTGTGTGTGTGTGTGTGTGTGTGTGTGTGTGTGTGTGTGTGTTTAATACAAAGAGTTAAATATTAATGAGTTAGGAATATGATGATAAGACAGCTAGCTGCTAGAAAAAAGCAGTGGCATCTGGGACTTGGGAGAGAGATTGAACTCAAAGCAAAGTGTAAGGAGAAATGGGCAAGAGGCAATGTCTCTTGTAGTCAGATTCTATGTGCAATGGACAGAAGGCAAGAGGGAGCTTTGTGGTTCAGCTAGGGAGTTGGGAACAGTCCAGAGAGAAGGAGGAGGCTGCACCATCAGACCAAACCAACACATCCACGGACCTTTGAAACCCTCTGCAGGAAGCATGTTGGTCTTGGGCTTTGCTATGCCTTCAGCTTTGTGCCTTAGGACCCAACCAGCCGTGGTTCAGGTTCCTGTGCCCCCTTCTCTACCCCAGATTCGTAGTGTCTGCCTTACCCAGTCTCTTGGTGTCTCCTCATTTCCCATCACATACACTTCTCACCATGGATGTGTGGTGGTTTCCAGGGAGCATAAACTCGATGCTTAGTCCTCTTTTTTTTTCTTGAGAATTTTTTTCATTCATTTTACATATCAACCACAGATCCCCCTCTCATCCATCCTCCTGCTCCCCATTAGCCTTCCGCCCAACTTACCCCCCTCCCCAACCCTCCCTCAACCCACTCCTCCAAAAAGGTAAGGCCTCCCATGGGGAGTCAGCAAAGCCTGGTACATTCAGTTGAGGCAGGTCCAAGCCCCTCTCTATATCAACTCTCATCTGCATTTTTATACTAGAGGTTGGTAAATCCCTGTAACCCACCAAAAGCCCTTGAGAAATAAATACTGAAAGGAACCAAAATTCTGGAATACTTGGTACCAGAGTCCACCATGGTGGTGGTAGGGAAGCAAAGTAATTACTCTTCAGACTTCAAGAGCTCCTAGTCAGGATGGGTGCTGTGGGATGGTCTGTATGTTAAATTGCTCTGATTGGTCAATAAATAAAACACTGATTGGCCAGTGGCCAGGCAGGAAGTATAGGCAGGACTAACAGAGAGGAGAATTGAGGGACAGGAAGGCAGACGGACACACTGCCAGCCTCCGCCATGACAAACAGCATGTGAAGACGCCGGTAAGCCACAAGCCATGTGGCAAGGTTATAGATTTATGGAAATGGATTAATTTAAGCTATAAGAACAGTTAGCAAGAAGCCTGCCATGGCCATACAGTTTGTAAGCAATATAAGTCTCTGTGTTTACTTGGTTGGGTCTGAGAGGCTGTGGGACTGGCGGGTGACAGATTTATCCTGACTGTGGGCAAGGCAGGAAAACTCTAGCTACAGATAGGCCTCTGTAACAAAAGATATGTAGAAAGGAGAAAAAAAAAGCTCATTTCTTAAGAATGTAAGTCACTTCACACAAGGGAAGCCCCAGTGAAAAGTAACTCAGATTTAAAACTCACCTGAGGTTGAGCAAGGTATCCCTCACTAGGGAATGGGTTCCAAAAAGTCAGTCCATACACTAGGGATAAATCGTGGTCCCACTGCCAGTGGCCCCACAAACTGCCTAGGCCACACAATTGTCACCCACATTCAGAGAACCTAGTTCCGGGCTTGGTCCTGCCTCAACTTGATATGCCAGGTTTTGTTGACTCCCCATGGGAGACCTTACCCTCTCTGAAGAGCGGATAAGGGGTGCAGTGGGGGGAAGGTGAGGAGTGAGCAGGAGGAAAGGAGGGAGGGAGAACTGTGGTTGGTATGTAAAATGGAAAAAAAAAACTTTTATATTAAAAAAAAACACTTGATGCAGCATCTCTAACTGCAGTTCCTCTGTGGGAAAATGACGGAGCAGAAGGACCACGGTGTCAGGACCTCAGAGATGGAGCACTACAGCAAGGTAGAGGGATGGGCACACTCCATCAGAACAGCGGGGGCTTGAGGGCATCCCCTGCCTCCTGTGGGTGGGTGAGTCTCTGTGAAGGGAGAGTATATGTCCTGTCTCTAGGTGAAGAGAGGGAGGGTAAGAAAACTCTCTCTCTCTGGTTTCTGCTTCTTAATTGCTCATAATAGTTGGTAACCGGCTCTGTTTCCTACAATAAGAAAAGCATGTGGGGTAACTAACACAAACAGAATCCCCTCCATGGTCTTACACAACGAGGTTTCCCATCACCCTCAAAACAATCCCAGTAGGCAGAGAAATGGAAAGAATACGGAAGACGCTGACATCGGGAGCATATGACAATACTCAGGATTCTTCTGACCTACAACTGTCTCACCACTACCCTATAAGGCAGAGAGCATGGCCCTCTGCTCTCCCCAGAGGAGAACAGAGGGAGCGACAGGAAAGGAACAGCACCTGGTGAGCATGGATTGGTACCTCCTCTCCCAGGGGTGTTTGTCTCAGAGTTTTGGGAGTTGAAGACTTGTACCCTTTGATGCAGCGAACTGTTTCCAGATATCTGTTCTAACGGATTTGCCTCCACTTAGGCAGATTGCTCTAAGTACCAGTGTTATTTGTAGTAGCAGAAAACTAAAATGACCTAAATGTCTGCCAATGGAGGCTGGATCGAAGTAAGCTGCCATGGTCCATGCTCTCATACAATGGAAAACAGGCTGGCATAATAAGTAGGTAGCAGCCCCATACTGAGAGATGAGGTCGAAGTCAGAACATCAGGGTAGATGCTACACTTGTGGTTGGGTGGGTAAAGAGAGCACATAAACCATCTGTAGACACACCGTCTATCTCTGGAAGGATGTATAGATTGCTGTAGTTGCCAGAAGACTGTAGACGTGAGGGGTCAGAGGAGATGGATGTTTTGGTGACTATCATATGTATTTTTTAATGTTATGCTATTAACACTTGTGTCCTATATTCCAATTTTTTGATAAAAATAAAATAAAATAAAATAAAAGTAAGGACTTTTTTTTTTTTATTTTTAATCCCAGCACTCAGGAGGCAGAGGCAGACAGATCTCTGTGAGTTCAAGGCTAGCCTGGTCTACTGACCAAGTTCCAGGACAGGTTCCAAAGCTACACAGAGAAACCTTGTCTGTGAGTAAAATGGTCACCAACTATTATGAGGAAAAAAAAGTAAGGAGTTTTAATGTTTTTAGCATATATTAAGTATGCATAAAATTAGTTTCATTATTTTTCATACTTTTATATATTATATTTTGATCATATTCACCCCTTGTTGCTCTATCTTGTCCCCTCTCCACTATCATTTGATCTCAAGAATTTTTATAAATAAATAAAACAAAGACCTTCTGTCATGTGGCGAACATTGGGGTGGAGATGGGTGCTGAACTTCTGGGTGGGGTCCCCATGTCCATCACACTCTCTTGGCTCACTCACCTGATTTTGAAGGAGAAGAGAAACCCATGGTCACAGAACCAGTAAGTGGACAAGCTAGGGCTGGAAAGCAAAGTGCCCAAATCTAGTCACAATGGTTGTTTCTCTTATTTTGAGGAGACGGGTTGAGATAGGGTGTTATTCTGGAGCCCAGGCTGCCCTCAGACTCACAGCCTTCCTGTACCTCAAGTGCTGGGATTGCAGGCATGTACCATCCTGTTATTTTATTCCTCATACATCAACTCTTAGGCACGCTAGAAAGGAAAAGGCATGAGAAATTAAAATGGAATTTCTTATTGAGAAGGAAAAGAAGGGACAAGAAACACAGGAAGATTTAAGTATGAGTCACCATTCTCTCTGCTCTCCTAATCTTGGCACCCACCCCATAATGAAGGTAGTATTGTTATACACGAGTGTCAGTGAATGTCACTGTAACTAGCCTATGATGGTTGCTGCCGTCCATTCATTCAGCAAGCACTTACTGGTGATTCACCTGGGAGAGGAAGCAGGAAGAGTTTAAAGATTCACAGTATAGTAGGAGAGACTGTATCTTGAATGCTGCATATATGTCATTCCATGCCCCACAAGAGGAGCTGGAAACACAAATAAATCTTCAATAAAAATGCCTGAAATGGATAAGTCTATGTGTGTGCCACTCCTAGCCACAGTGGGAGCTGTCTCCTGCTTCCACAGCTCTTCCTCACTTCTAGCCTCTCTGATCCCTCCCTCCACTGCAGCCCTTCAGTGCATCCTCAAGCCTGTTGGCACAACTTCTCATTCAAGGATACAGAGGCAAGAAGACAACTTGAGCTTAACACACGATGGCAAAACCTCAAAAACATTTGTTCCCGAGCCATAGTGTTTCAGCAAAGAGATGTGATTCCCTCTCTCCAGTCTAATTTTATTTATAAGTGTTTTGCTTCGAAGTGGCTGAACTGCCGAGCTCCATGTCACAGCCTGCAGCACAGCAAACTGGCTTTTTCTGAAGCTCATAATGTGATAATTAAACTGCTAACAGGCACCTTAGTGATGGCATTTGCTGAAGATATGAAAGCCCTCTCACAATGGCACCTTACTGTAGGGGACTCATCAGTGGAGGTAAAAGGACAGGCTCACGGTTTATTTTTTTAGATATTTTCTTCCATGAGTACATTAAATTTTTATGTGGAGTGAAATGGGACAGGACTTGTTTCCCTTCCACTGCACAATGATTTATTACCCAAAAAAGACCGCAGAACTAATTAGCAGAGTAATTAATTAATATAAATTTGCATATTTGCATTTGCAATTAGTGCAGCCGACTGATTAGTCTGAAAATGAGAAGTTTGACTCATTAGATGTTAGTGTCTGCTGGACCAGAAAGCGGCTGCCAGATGAGGCGGAAAAGGGTGGAATAAGCATGTGTGTTTCTTTTGTTAGAAGAATGGAGAATATGCTCCAATATCTGGGGCCAGACATCAGAGTTTGCAATTTTAAAAAAAAAAATAAATTATTTGCTTCCATTTCCGCTACTCAATGTTCCTTGCCCTTTTGCCTACAGCAAGCCATTCCTGCCAACCCTGGAAGCCACTGGACCCCTGAGAAGGGCTCTTCCTAGTCCCTCAGAGCGGAAGGGTCTCTGTTGTTTGTGGGTGAGCAGAAAGTCTGTCCCATTTTGATGTCCCTGGAATTTGACTCTTGCACTCAATTCAGTGGTTCTGTCAAAACAGTTCTCCAGTGTTGATGAGGACCCTCAGGGGACTTGGAGAGGAGACTACCGTCCCTTCCGGGCTTCTTCTGACTGCTGCCTCTTTGTTCCTCCAGCTGATGACTGACTCAAATCTCTCACCTCCAGTAGACTGACTAAATCCATGTCTGCAGAATGACACAGGGTGAACAATCCATAAATATAACACATTGACAGCCAGACACACAGACATCAAGTAACAGCCATTAAACAACCAGAGAAAGGGAACGGATTTGCTCCAAAATGTTCAGGGAGGCTGGGAAACAATGGGAAGTAGCATCTTGATTTAACTTTACTGAATCTATTCAGGCTGAGGATTCATGTAGAGGGGAGACTGGTCTGCTATGAATGCCTTTTCTTATTTTTGGTAATAATGGGCATTTTTAAATTTAAATTCTTATTAAAATGTCATTTCATTTTACATTTTCCCCAAATTGGAATTAAACACATATGCATTCTTTGATGGTTGCATTTCTTTAATATATGTAAAAAGAAAATTTTAAACTGTATCACATTGGTTCAGTGCTATAGATAATATGCAAATGAAAAAAATACCTGGTGTTTGTTAATCTATAAAATCACTTTTAATACCACTCAGCTAGCTATGTTGTATGCCAACTCTTACACTTAGGATTTGGAGAGATTTTAAATAGAAGATACACATGAACTGTTCTTAGACTATATTTTTCAAGCTTAGATAATATCAAATGTCATTCACCAGCTCCCCTCTACCCCAAGCCAGGGGCTCTGCATTGTACATTCTAGAAGGTATCAATTCCAGATTGGTGAGCTATATTTGAAGTGTGTCTCAAACGATCATGTCTGGGAAGCCTCAAAGATGACCTCAAAGATGACTAGAGCACAATGGGTACTCCTTAGGTTCCGGGGGTGGGGAGGCTGCCCTTGGAAGGATAAGAGTGGTTCTTGTGGGTCCTATGTGCTCTTGCGGGAACTAGCTCTTCCGAGTGAGCCCTGCATCTCCATTGCTCTCTGGCTTTCAGTTTTGTGAAGTGACTATTCCTCTCACACGTATTTTATCATTGCCACCTGTCTTAAAAGGAGGCAGCCATGGGGAGGGAGGAACCTCTCTAGAGTCAAATTCTATCCTTTATAAAGTCGGCCTGCCTCGTGTATTTCATCTTAGTAATGTAGAACTGTCCAATTCACATGCCTACCTGTCCTCCAAACCTTGGTGTGACTTTCCCTCTCGACTCAGACCATCAAAGGAGTTAAGGGTATGATCATTTCTTTAGACCTTCACCTCATTTCTTAGACTGAGAACTTCTTCTGAAGACAGCTAAATTCTATTTACATCTTTATATCTCCTCCTTGTGAAATTATTGCATGGAAGAATAAATGAAGAGATTTATATAGACACAACTTTATCTAGAGATCTGTCTACAAGAAAAGGAAAAACAGCTCTCATAAAATGTAAGGAAATGCCACTCAAAATGCCAATGAACAAAATGGAAGTTTAAATGACCCCTGCATGTGATGTCCTCACTTGAACACTTCCTTGGAATCTTCATCCTGTTTGTCTTAGGCTTTTACCCCTTTGGGATGCTTTGCTTTAAAAAGAGTCCTTGTATTTAATAGGTTTTCAATAGCAACCAACATAGTAATTCCTTGTCAATTTACAAAAACCAACTACTTATTCTACATCTACAAGTCAGCAGGAAGATCCAGACAAATAATCGTGACTCAACCCTGACTTAGAGTTGCCCTTTAGTAGTTCAGAAAGAATTGGAACTGGTAAGTAGAATTAGGAACAACTGTGAACAATGGGAAAAATGTAGAGGCAAGGTTTAACATGGCATTGGAAGTCCCTCAGAGGAAAGGTCTTTATATTTTTATTGGCTATTAAATAACAAATCGTTTGTTTATCTGTTTCTTACACCACCTCCCCCATAGACCAAATATTCTTCTGAGCCCACAACTGACACTGCCATTCCTGTATTGCAGGTGGCATTTGGTCAAGGTGAGCTCTTTCTTGATGAGGCCACCTGAACCCATGATTACATGTGGCATCAGCAGTTGCTGTGGATATTGAAGTTTTCATTGTTTTCTGAAAGGTATTTAGAAAGAATACCATGTAATAAGCCTCTTTTTTCACCCTCCAATTTTTTCACATGAAACTGCATTGGTAGTCACTCAGGCATTATATATCTACTGGTCTGTCTGTTTGTTTTAAATTTATTCTCCACTTACCTCCAAGAATATTTGAGGTAGCAATTGAGTTGAACGTTTTTATACGCTTTGTAAAGCAATTCACCATCTAAAAAGATTCCTTGTTTCTTAACTGTGCCATAATACACATGACAAAATATATTTTTATATTTGTTTCCTATAAACTGCATGCTTTATCTGGAACTGTAGCGCAGATATATTGAGAGGAAACCAGCCACGATAATGGGTGGCAGTACCTTCTGTCTTCATCACCAGAATAGAGGAAAATAAAGTCATATTTCCGAAAACGTACCACAAGAATAGCTATAATTGTCCATTCCATATTTGCTTGTTGAAAAAAGGAAGACTGATTTTTATATTTGTCTGAAAACACAAATTAGGATTTGCTTACTCCTCTGCTCAACCATTGCCAAGTGAGACGTGAGGAAGTAAAGACTCCACCCCACCCCCCACCCCCACCCCCGCCACAGTACTAGCATGGGGCTTCTTTTGTTTGAGGGCTTGGCTGTTACTTCTACTTCAGTCAAGCACTGACCAGAAATAGAAGAGGTTTAATGGGGGAGATTGCTCTGTCTATTTAAGAAGTTGGAAACCCAATGGGACACATAGCTCTGTTAACAGAACAAACTTTTTTGTGGCCTGGTAACTTAAACACTGATTTTTTTTTTAAAGCATCATTCCAGATCATTGGTCCATTAGGTGAATTATACACTTTGGCTATTTCAGTAAAACACTCTCCAGCCTTTTAGCATCATTTGAAAAGGGAGGCAGGGATGCCATTGTATGGCTGGAGACTTGAGGACCTGCCTGGCCTCTGTGGTTTCTGCTTCCCTGGAACACTTACTGACAGCTAATCCTTCTGACCACAGACCTTTCTCATTTCAACTACTGTTGTGTGAATTCATCCCCTCTCTATCTTTCACAAACTATAAGGTTTAATAGCGATTAACACTAGACCACAGCACTTTCAAATTAACGATAGCCCTGCCAGTTCTAATTGGTATTCTAATTAGCCTAACCGATTCAACTAATTAAGAACATTAAACTTTTTAAGAAAGGCTATCTTGCTTTGTGTGTTGTAAAATGGAATTTAAAGGAGGGGGGTAGAAAGGGATAAAGAAGATGGGGGAGGAGTGAGAACCAGCTTGGATTTCCAGGACATGCTCAGGAGAGGTGGTTGAGAGCCAATGGGAGGCTTCCTCCCTCTTGAAGCAGGGGCAGGGGGTGGCCAGAGCCTGAACTTTGCTGGGTGAAGGGTCCCTGCAGCCTTTACTTTCCAGCAGGACAAAATCAAGTTAATGTAGTGACACTATCCTTGGTCTCTGTGCCTGCTGAGACTTCTTAGAATTGGCCTTAGGGACAAACCTAGGCTATTGGTTCACCATAAAGAGAAACTGTGAAACATGCAGCTTTATACAAAGTATGACCTTTGTCATAATGACAAGGATTGGGGCTAACTAACTCTGCAATTTCAAAATGTGTCCAATTGAAGATGCTCTACAAGAGGCAGGCCAACTTTATGAGAACTCTGTGCTTTAGCAAACTTGCCGATAAACCAGTAATGGCCCCGCAATAGAGAGTCTCACTAGGTTTACAGTGAGCCTGTAAATACAATGCCTTCCATGGCCCCTTTTCTTTCCTTTTCTCTTTCCTTCAGTACTTGCTCTATCTGTTGAGTCTACGGTCTCTTCAAAATATATCTCAATTTTGGCCCTTTCTCCTACTTTCTGGTGGAATTTCTTCTGTTTAAGCCCCCAGAGTCAAAGTGTCAGAAGGCACTCATGCCCAGTGCGACACATAGGAGACTCTGGACATGAGCCCCATGTCATCAAGAGGACAAGGAAGGCTGACAGTTAACTGTCACCTTGAAGCTGTTCACAAGATACTCAAGTGAGAGCTCCCTCCTTCCCCTTTTGTCCATAGGGAAGGGGTCTCTGTACCCTGGAGGGCACAGGATCACAGAGAGGAATCTAAGTTCTCCACGGTGCTCCACCTCGTACCTTCACTACCTGCCTCTTCTTGCTGCCCACTCCTCAATGAACCTACTGTAAAAATAGGTGGGTTTGGCTTTCTTTGGGTCTTCATTTCTAAAGGCCCCCACACTGCATTAGACATAAACACATCTCTATGCTTTGCCCTTGTTCATCTATGTTCTTTGCTTTGGCTAATCTGTATTCCTTTTGGTTTTGTTAGAGGGGTCTCAAGAGCAATATACTGGCAAATGGTGAGACAAGTCTTTCTCCTCTTTACATCCCAAGGACCTTGCATAACCTGTGATGAAAGCCTCCTTCAACTAGGACCTCAGGGGCTTCACTCCCCCCGCCCACCACACGGTGGTCTTGTCTCCATTATGATCATCCAGAAGAGCTCATAACTGTCCTATTTACTTGGGTCTCCTCAAAACCTGTTATCCACACAGTAGTGGAAACAGAACACCTGCTCACATCCTCCAGTTGCTGCCCCTGAGATTGGGAGATTTAAAATCCTCAGCATTGCTGACCATGGTCTACAAAATCTGCAGCTTCATACCTCCAACAGTCCTTCCAGCTTTCTTCTCTTGGTCACTGTGCTCCAGACGTAGAGCTTCCAGAGTGAACCAAGGAAGGATAGGGTGTCTCCCCCAGATACAAGACCAAAATAGATTCATTTCTTACAGAGAACCTAATAATCTTAAAGAAACTGACAGAATTTTCAATCAACATTCGCTAACAATACTAAACTGTGGTAGTGATCAAAATATTCCTAGTGCCAAATAATATTATATTGATGGTGATGGTGTGGAGTATATTCTCTTTCATCCTTCTTTTCTGCCACACAATTCCTGAAACCCTTGGAATCTCCAAAGCAACTGGGTACTGGCAACAGGAAAGGCCAAGGCAATACTAGGTCTGGGACTCTCAGACTTGCTTACAACAACTAGGAAGGCAGAGGAGCATAGAGTTGAGTTGATCACTAACGTCCAATGGCATAAGCAATCATTCTTGTGTAATGAAGTTTTCGTAAAAACCAAAAAGACTGGCTTCAAGGATCTTCTAGAAGACTGAGTGCAGGCAAAAGTTCCCAGAGGGCAGTGGGTGGACCCACACAGTGAGTCCTCTGCCAGCGCAAGCCCAGCAAGCACTCCCAGCATCTCCTAATGGAAAAGTTAAGGTTTTGTTTTGAAACAACTTAACATCTGTGAGTTTATTTTGCAACTAAACTTTATAAACTCAAAATATTGTTTAAATATTTCTGGTGAAAACCCACACAAATAGACATATTCTAATACTAAATACATTCCAAATTTTGAAGACTACACACAAATACTGCAAAACACCTAGTAAACAATGTTTGAAGTAGATACATGTTAAAATAATAATAATTTGACATTGTGGAGCAATTCAAATGTTATTGAAATTAAATTCACCTATTTTGTCTTGCTCTTTTAAGCATGAGAAAATTTTGTTATACATGTGACTCAAATTGTACATTGATTGTAAAGGCATATTCTAAATTATAAACTGGCTGCACAAATTTCTCCTTACAGTAAAAATTCACTTGTTTTTGTGTACACAGAATTAGCAATGATATCTTTTAAAATGGCTAAAGGTATTAAAAGAAAGACTGTATTTCATAATTTTGAAAGCTAAACCTCAAGTTTTAATGCTAATAAATCTCCATTGGAAAATAGTCACTCCATATTATATTAATGCTCTAGTTAGGGTAACTATTGCTGTGGTGAAACACCATGACCAAAAGCAACTTGGGGAGAAAAGAAATAGAATTTTAATTGCTTTGGGTTTGGAAATTTGAGACCATGAGAAGATTTAGGAGCCTTTGAGAATGGAAGCCTTGCTCCTCAGAGGCAGGACCTCCAAACAGCACCTTTGCTATTAAAGATGAGCTCACTAGAAATGCAGAATCCCCTGCCTCAGCCAATCAGTATTTCATTGTCCCAAGAGCCCTTGGGACAATGGCTCATAATTCCTACATGCCTTTCTTAGCTAAGGTTACTGTTGCTCCAATGAAACACCATGATCCAAAAGCAAATTGGGGAGAAAAGAGTTTATTTGGCTTACACTTCCACATCACATCAGTGGAGGAAGGCAGGAAAGGAACTCAAACATGACAGGAATCTGGAGGCAGGAGCTGATGCAGAGGCCATGGAGGGATGCTACTTCCTGGCATGCTTCTCCTGGCTTGTTTAACCTGCTTTCTGATAGAACCCAGGACCACCAACCCAGGGACGGTACCACTTGAAATTGGATTGGCCTTTCCACATCAATCACTAATTAAGAAAATGCCCAGTAGGCTTTTATACAGCCCAATCTCATGGAGCACTTTTCTCAATTGAAGTTCCCTCTGCTCAGATGACTAGCTTATGTTAAGTTGACATAAAAATTAGGCAGCAAAATTAGTCATATTATTTACGATTGCCTTTACATTGTACAGCAACAGAAACATTACGTGGGCAAAGCTTTAAACAATTTTACATATCTTTATAAATAGAAAGTTTATTATCCCTTGTTGTATGTATGTGTGTATATGTGTGTGTATACATGTATGTTTTTAAATATGTGCTATCAATTTCAGTTTTATATATATGGTTAGTTCTAAAAAATGTATTTTCTAAGGAGGTTTTCTGTCTCTTTTCTTTTTGTTTTGCAGAGTTAAGGGCTGAGCTTGTGCTTTCTAGGAAAATGCTCTACAACTGAGCTAAATTCCCTACCCCTAAAATATAGTTGTATATAAGAGACTTGGATACACATTAAAATTTGCCCACAGCTGACAAGTTGGCTCAACAGGTAAATGTGCTTGCCACAAAGCCTTATGACCAAAAACTTATAAAACAAAGCCCCACATGGTAGTAGGAGGGGATCAACTCCCTTGAGTTTATCCTCTGACCTCCACAAATGTGCTGTGGCATTTGACTGTCTACACACACAGACACACAGATACACACACACACACACACAAATGCTTAGTCACACACACAGAAACACACACTCACATATATACAAACCCTCTCACACACACACACAAACACACTCACACATATACAAACACACACACACACATACACACTTACACTTTTTGTAAATGAATAGGGATGGACAAGATGATTCACTGGATAAAGGCACTTGCTGCCAAGACTAACAACCTGAATTTGATCTCTAGAACCCACATAGTAGGAGAAAACTGACTCCTTCAAGATGTACTCAGAGGTCTTCACACACACACACACACACACACACACACACACACACACACACACACACACGTACACGAATACAATAAATAATTATTAAAAATTTAAATCTCTTAATTTAAATTTTTGAAAATTTCATACTGTATTTACATCATTTCTACCGCTTACTCCCCTTTCCAACTCCTGCTATGTCCCCCCAAATCCATCTCAAATTTATGACCTCTTCTTTAATTTCTGACACACACACACCCTGCTGAGTTCACTTAGTGTACCACATTCCTATGTATGTTTAGGGCTGACAGGTTTGGATAACCTATCAGGTGTCTCATCCATGGAGAAAGCTGATTCTCCCTCTCTCGGGCATTAATTGCCTGTAGTTTTTCATCTGGAGGTAGGACCTTGTGAGATTTCCTCCATCCTCAATGGCATGTCAACTGGTGTTGTCATTGTTCAGGTGTTGTTCAGAGAACCATTTTTTTGAGATTTCATGGGCTCAGCTTACCTGTTGTTTCTAGAGGATCCTATCTCACAGCAGATATCCTGGTCCTGTGGTCATTTCTAGAGGATCCTATCTCACAGCAGATATCCTGGTCCTATGGTCATTTCTAGAGGATCCTATCTCACAGCAGATATCCTGGTCCTGTGGCCATTTCTAGAGGATCCTATCTCATAGCAGATATCCTGGTCCTGTGACTCCTCGAATCTTTCAGCCTTGTCTTCACTGACGTTGCCTGAGCCTTAGGTATAGGAGTTGTGTTGTAGATGTATCAGTTGATGCTGGACACCCCATGATCCACTATTCTCTGCATTTTGACCAGTTATGAATTTCTCTAACAATCTTCTGAAAAAAGGAACTTTTTTTTGATGAAGGGTGAGAGCTGCACTTACCTGTGGGTATAAAGATAAATGTATAGAATGTAGTTAGAAGTTACACTGGTTTAGGAAAGTAGCAGCAGTGGCTTCTCCTCTAGGGTCCATGACCTCACTAGTCTTGGGGTTGACTAAGTTTACAGTACCAGGTATGAATTCACTCCTATTGGTAAGGCCTTAAGTCCGATTATACAGCTGTTGGTTACCCTCGAGGAACAAGTGCCATCACTGCACAGCTGGGGATATTTCATCATGTTGGTCACTTGGGGGATTGGCAGGCTTTACAGCTGGGGAGGATTATTGATTACTTTTCTCTCTTGGCAGCTTGCACAGCACCTTGCTATTGGTGCTAGTCCCATGAGGGCTTGTCCTCAGGGAGCAGGCTCCCAACACCATTCCTCTAAGTTCTATGTGGTGGAGTTTATAATGTCTTGTTAGTTTCCTTGACTCCACTGACCAACAACTCCAAAGAGCCTTCCTATGCCTGGCAGTGAGGTTGTGTGAGACAGTTTGTGGCTGTTGGCAGGGACATTATCACATTAAGTGGTGTGTGTGTATGTGTGTATGTGTGTATGTGTGCATGTGCATACCTTCAATTATATATATTTTATATGACATTTTAAGTATATAGATAGATAAAACTGTTTCAAATCAATCAATCAATCAAATGGGCTCAGATACCTATATGATTATTGTGACATTAGACTATGACATGAACAGAAAATAGGCACCAGTTAAGAACCTTTCCTCCTACCCCCCAGACAAACCCAGGTCTCCTGGGATTCTCCCACAGCACCACTGGGGAGACTGGAAGGGATGCAGGCTCCCCAGTTCCTCTGTCTTCAGACTGACTAAGGACTAGGTCAGGCCACATTTGCAGCACAGTGTCACGCATCTCCAGTTCTGAAGTGGCTGTGTTTGGTGCTCTCAGGGACTCTTATTGGTTAAGTGGTGAAAGCTCAGGTCCAAATTTTCCTTTTAAATAAAAATTTTTGACCCCATAACTAGAAACACATGTCTATTTTCTTTGGCCATGATCTGATATTGATGCTCAAATCTGCCTTGGAAACCTGTCCTGCTCTGTGCTTTGCCTCTCCATATTCTTTCCAATCAGCCTGCCCTAAAGAGAGACTAAGCTGTACCCCAGTTCAAGCAATGCTTCCAGCTCAACAAGCACAGTAGAAAACAAGCCCCTTTGCCATTTGACTTACAGAGTGCTTACTTGGGTTGAGTGCTGATCCCTAAATCATTCATTTGTTTCCATTAAAGGAACAGAATTAACTGTCTGGCTAAGGATGGGCCCTCAGACTAAACTGTCATCTAAGTAGTCTTCATTCTGTCCAAGGACTGTAGATCAGAGGCATGTACACTAAAATTTCAAGAGGCTCATCTGCAAAAGAAAAGAATATTTTCCAAAATATTCTTGGCACACAGAAACAGATGGCCTCTATAAGTAAGGGGGGAAAAATCAAAACAGTATACCAAGTGTGGTCTAGAAGCCCAAGAAAATAGCTAAAGCTGTGATTTGCTAAATAAGATAAGTCTCCTTCAGAAGACATGATTAAAATTATGTATGGTAGCACATGTATGGAATCCCAGCACTTAGGTGTCTGAGGCAGGGGGATTACCTTGAGCTCAAAGCAAATTCCAGCTACCATGTCTCAACACCCCCACACACATACAGTATGATTAATGAGTCAACTTTTAATACAGAAACAACAAAATATATTAAATAGATGAATTAGCAGAGACAACATGTTTGTCAATCTATTTCAAAAATGTTTTGAAGACCCTCTCTTCTGGACTCAAGAAATGGCTCAGCAGTTAGGAGTCTGTGCTTCTCTTCCAGAGGATCTGAGTTCAGTTCCCAGCACTCATGGCAGGTGGTTCACTACTGTCTATAATGTTAGTTATTTGTTAGTGTGCATATACATTTCATAGTTTATGAATTAATTCATATATTTATACAATTGTATATATGCATATATGTGAGTTATGCACACACACACACATTTTCCTTATAAAATACAGTTTTTAGAGTCAATAATGACAATAAAACTGGTCATCTGCAATTGGGCCAGGACATGAAGGAGATGAGTGGAGCATCACACAACATTTTTAAAATGTAAAAAGTATCTATCATGAACTGGACACTTGTGTCTGCTGGTGGCCATATCAGAGGAACAGCAGGTGGCAGCTGAAGTTCAAGGTGTCAGCCCACCAGGAGGTGAATCCCTGATGGGTGAATCTTGGCTAGGCAAGGCCCCTAGACCACAGACTTTAGAATGTCTTTTGCTTCTGCTGTGCCTTCACATGTTTGCCACTACCATCTTTCTCTGGTATCCGGCATGGTGTAAATGGGTGTGGGGAGCTTCCCACTGCCTGTGATGTAGTGTGTTTATCTCATGGAAACATCCAAGTCTACTGGCATTTTTACTTCTGGATTATTATGAAGATGATTTCTTCTTAATCTGTACTGTCTAATTGATGGTAATAACAATAATATTAGTTTAAATAAAGTTTTGATGATTGAAAATAAATACAAGAAAGTGTTACACAGCTAGGGCCGATGAATTTTACCTAAGGAGCTGCAGAGATTGCAGTTCAGGTTGATGATTAAGGAAAACAATTGAGTCCCCAAGAGCCAGGTTGGCTCAAATTCTTTTAATCTTAATGTTGAAAGACGCAGTCACAGGTTTCTGTGTGCATCATTAGCTGAAACAAAGCCTTAAAATAACTTCATGTGAGATTAGGTGTTTTGATAATAGCTTTGAGATGAAAAAAAAAAAAAAAAACCAGAAAACAATCTGAAGTTCACAAGGACACATAGCTGAGTTATAGATTCATTAGGTTAGGGTAAAAAATACAAAGCAGCCCAATTGCTACTAGCTGACATACTTTCCTAGCTAGGGTTGGTTAAAATGATGATTAATTCCTTCTAACCATTTCTGCCCTCAATCTCCTGATATAAAAAAATATTGATGAGTGGGTATCCACTATGAAGATTTAAAGTAGAGCTGACTGATTGTTTTTTGTGAATAAAGTTTATGTTTGTGATTCCTTTAAGATTCCTTATAAGATTACCTTTCAAGATAACTACTAAAGTGATTGGATTTTTCTTTGTAACAGTAAAATACAGCCTGCCAGTAAAAGAACTGACTGAAAAAAAAACCACCTTCCTTGCTTAATCTATAACAAGTTTCTTGGGTATGAATGTATGTGGGTTCTTGGAGATAATTTGCTTTTCACCTGTAAAATGTAAAATATTTAATCATGTAAGGGATATGGAAAACATGCTGTTTTTTATTTGTATTCATTATAATCATTCACTTGAAAAATAGAATGTAACCATATTGCAATTTTTATATTGCTTGAAAGATCTTGCTGGGGTATATAAGCTGTAAGGGAAAAAAATACAGTGCATGAGAAGGAAAACATCAATAATGAGAGAAGGAAATTGTTGGGGAATATTATTTTAAGGTGTGTTACTTTTGTTTATGTTGCATTTGTTTAACTCTGTGAAGCTGTGTTACTGTGTCTGTCTAAAACACCTGATGGTCTAATAAAGAGCTGAATGGCCAGTAGTGAGGCAGGAGGGAGAAAAGATAGACAAGGCTGGCAGGCAGAGAGAATATATAGAGAAGGAATCTGGGATGAAAAGGAGAAATAGCCAGAGAAGAAGAAAGATAACTCCAGGGGCCAGCCATCCAGCTACATAGCAACCCATTTATCTCCTGTAATATTTACAGAAGTAAGAGAATGAGAAAAGCCCAGAGGCAAAGGTAGCTGGGATAATTTAAAGTTAAGGAAAGCTGGCAAGAAACAAGCCAAGCTAAAGCCAGACATTTATAATTAAGAATAAGCTTCTGTGTATGGTTTATTTGGGAGCTGGGTGGCAGGCCCAAAAAAAGAGCAAAAATAGCCAACAACAGGAAATCAGCAGGAAAATAAAGAATAGAGAATATGGAAGAATAATAAAAAAGGAAACCATCAAGAGGGTGTCTGAGTGTCCTTCCCCTTAACCCCCTCAGATAGAAAAGCCACAGTACTCTAACTAGGTGGATTCCCTTTGAGCCCTGCACTGCTGGAAACTAGTCACCCAGGCAATGATAGGCGTCCTCTCAAAGATCCTGTGCTAAAGCTCCACCCCCTTGTCCAGTGCTTGGTGGAAATGGGACCTCTTGGGAGAGATTGAGGATAGATGATTTAATGAAGGCAGGACCTTCTTAGTTGTTATATAGAAAGATCTCTTTCACCTCTTTCAAGCCTATCCTGGAACTCGCTCTGTAGCCCAAGCTGTCCTCTAACTCACAGAGGTCCTTCTGCCTCTGCCTCCCAAGTGTTGGGATTAAAGACATGCACCACCACTGCCCAGACAATTTCCTCTTTCTTGTCTCTTTTCTCTTCTTTTCTCTTTGCCTCTCTACACACACAGGGTCAGCAAAAGGCCCTGAAGATACAGAGAGAAGGTAGCGATCTGCCTACCAGGGAGAGGAAGAGACTTCCCTGGATCCAAGTCAGACTGTACTTGGCCTTTGGCTTTCCAGTCTGTAGCCCATGAGAAATAAGTTTTTTCTTGTCATGGCACCCAGTGTATGGTGTTGTTATGACTGATGACCAGGAAAACACAAAAATCAAGATTAAAAAAAAAAAAGATCAAAATCAAGCAAACATCCATGAAAGAAATATGAAATTTTCCCATGACCTCTGGGTCTGAACCAGTAACTTCATTTCCTCTTATGGCCTTTTGGTGTATAGTAATCCACATGAACAGCCCTGGTGCTTTCTCTGGGATTTTCCTACTGACTTTCTGGCTTCCTGGCCCCGAGGATACTACTCCAGCAGTACAGGCTGTTGGTACATGTCATTTGTGCATTTGAATGGGCCCTTGAGCTTGGTTGAATGTTCTGCTCTGGCCATTTTGGAAGTTTTAGTTCCTGTGAACAAGAGGCAGTGTATTCTTATTTGCTCCAGGCCTGTGCTTATGTAGCTGACCCTAACACTGCCCTGTGCCCTTCATCGAACAGAAAAGTGACTTCCTGTAAGGTAAATGGACACTGTGAACTCCAGCTTTGGCTAAGCTGACCCTCAGCACAGAGCAGATGGTAAATATGCTGAGATAAAAGAGAAAGGTGGATGATGGCTCCATACATAAGCACAAAAGAGAAGAAATTAAGATAAACCAGTCAGGTGGGCTCGAAGCATTCATTGCATTTATCATAAAGGAAGACACTGTGACTTGCGATGCCCATGAATGTGTTCCATCAAAACTTGCTGTCCCACCTGAAACTCAGAAGCAATAAACCATTCAGCAGTTAAGTATATATGGGGGAAGGCTTCTAGCACCCTCTGCTCTGGGGAATCATGGAGCACCAGCAAATGGAAGAATCCAAGAGAATGGGCAACTGAGGCACATCTACCCACATGTTTCATTAACAGTTGCAAAACATTCTCTGGGATGCTCTACTGATGCACAGAATCTTCATCATAAAGTGTATCTCGCAGTGAAAAGTAGTCTGCATTCCACGAACAATGAAAGTTGCCAGGTAAAAATACTGAGTTAAAATGGAATTTCACATATGTAATGTACACTTTGACTATCGGTTTGAGCCATGCTGTGGGATAATGCTGTTGTACACTGGTTTAATAAAACACTGATTGGCCAGTAGCCAGGCAGGAAGTATAGGTGGGGTGAGTAGACAAAAAGAGTGCTGGGAAGAGGAAGAGGCTGAGTCAGGAGATGCAAGCCCATGCTCCATCCAAGGAGCAGCATGTAATGGCACACAGGTAAAGATAGATTAACAGAAATGGGCTGAGTTTAAGTGTAAGGGCTAGTCAATAGTTAGCCTGAGTAGTTGTAAATAATATTAAGCCTCTGTGTGATTGTTTTATAAGCAGGCCATGGGACTACAGGGCCCAGGCAGGACCAGGGAAACTTCCATCTACAGAGCCATCTATGAACAATTCTGAACTTCAAATTTAGCTGGCAGCCCTGAATTTTCATTGGTTGAGTCTGTCTGTCTTAGCTGTCTGTCTGTTCTGCCATCATCTCCAACCACGTACATCTAAAGTTGGGGTGAGGGCAGTTTGTGGAAGCTAGACTTCAAGGAAACAAATATGTCCAAACGTAACTCCACGTCCCTCAGAGGTTAGTGTGACTCTCAACCAGTTATAATTTTTAAAATGCTGTTGACCACACCCTACGTTCAGGGTCAGTTGACAGTTCCCACTTTTCCAACAGGAACAGTGCCCAGGCCTCATCAGTTTTAATCCTCCTCCCAAACTTTTCTTGAAATGAACAGGACCCACTCTGAATTATATTTTTACACCAACAGAAACATAAAGCATAATTTTTATTTTATTATTATCACTATTATTATTGTTGTTGTTGTTGTTTAAGAAGGGGCCCATGAAAGCAATGTCTAAGTCCCACATAAGTTCTCTTTCTGGACTCTCCAGGAAGTCAGATCTACAAGAAACATGGCTTTGTCTGTTTGGCTTTTCCTCTTTATGTGGTTGTATCTCAAGTTTCCACAGAACAGACAAGAGCTAGTCTTTAGTCTTCAGGGCAATAGTTACAAGTGAACCACATTAGGCCAGCAAGAGACCCTTCAGAATGTCTTTTTCCATCTGCCTCTCCTAGTGTAGACAACCTGCACTGCCATGTTGATCCCATCAGGACTTCCCTAGGCTGCTGTCTGTTCTCATTAGCAAGGGCTCCTCAAATGTCTAGGGTCACGTTAGACACTTCAGTACGTTAACATTCTGCTAGTGTCCTGTGACATGGGCTTGGAATCCCATCTGCTCAGGAAGCTGAGGGTAAGGTAGGACAATCTTAAGTTCATGGCCTGTCTGGACTAAAGAGAGAGACTCCAAGGCTTGCCTTGGAAGTTCAATGAGACCCTGTCTCAAACTAAAAAATAAAAGGAGGACAGAGAAATAGCTCAAGGAGAGGGAGACTATCTGCCATGCTCGAGGCTCCGGTAGTGCAAAAATAAATAAAGAGTAAATAAATGTGTCTGCATGAATATAAATGCCCAATGACCAGAGAGTGCTCAGGGGATCAAGTTACATTTATTGACCATAGCAGACATGCTATAATCGCAGCTGGGTCATGACATCCTTTTCAAATGGCCTGCCTGGTCTATAGTTCCAAATGTGGGACACACCCATTTTTCTATTTCACCACATTTACTGAGCTTTTCAACACTCTCCCAGCATGAATGGTTTGTAAGAGAGATGCCAGTCTGGAAGGGATTTTGTTTTGGAGCACAGAGGACTGTTATTAACGTGATTCTCCCCCCTACCCCCACCCCCGTTCTCTATTATTCCACTAAATATATGATGTGCCTCTGAGCAGCCCCAAAACCAGCAGAGTGGGGAGCGTGTGGAGGACAGTATCCTCCTTTATCCACTGTGTCAGCAGAGATCTGGAGAAAGCAGACCCACTGAACACAAGCTATCTTCACTACCAACATGCCAGACTCACATATCGCCAATAACAGAGAGGCCAGGCTGCGGAGTGCTTAAACTTTGAGTTCAGAGGATAACGATGCATTTCTTCCAGAAAACAACACTGGCTAAGGAGAGAATCTGAAGCCATGTGTCAGTCACTATCTTAGACTGGATCTTACACCAGTACTGGAAGCCAACATGAGATGCAAACTGCTTGGTGAAAAAGTTGCTTCAGGTTTTTAAAGAAATAATTTGTACTGGAGCAGCCTTTTTGGAAAAAATAAATAAATAAATAAAACAGTGCTGGGTTCAAATTTCAGAGGCAATGCTGGGTAGAATCATGGATCTTTACTGCTCCCAGGTAGAACTCTTGTTTCCCACAGCAGCATTTATAGCAGAAAGAATTATATAGTCTACAATCTAATTTATGGGGTGGGTGACATGAAGGTCTTTGCCACTGACTTATTTCTCTGCTCAGTCCTAGTAGTAATGAAGCAAAGATCACAGCTTTGATTGACAGATAGACCTCATTGCTCTAAGGTAGTCTGCAGCCAAATATGTCATAACTACAACTGGTCAACTTGACTCTACTATTAATATATATTAAATCCCTACTACGCAATTTAGTGTGTTGTGTGATGTACTCACAACAAAACAAAGCGAAACAAACAAACAAACAAACAGAAATCCAGGACAGTAGGGGAGACAGATGTATTCGCAAACAGCTACTACAAAGCGAATTATGCTAAACACAATAATAGAAGCATAAAGTACAGTGGGAAATCAGAAGAGAAAGATTAATTCCAACCCACAAGGATGTGAATGGATCACTTCAAATTTATCACTACCCCAGGAACAACAACTTGTCACATATGTTATAATAACAGTGGGTTGGCATTGCTATTTTAAAACACAAATGAAGAATACATTGTAATTAGATGAGATTTGCCAATAAAACAGAACAAACCAACCAGAAATCCAAAATACTAAAAGACAAAGGATGAGTTGGGCTTTTGCATGCTAAGGCAATGGGCCCTTTAAGAACTGGAGGCCTGGCAGTAGGCCACTGTGTGTGCAGCCCTCACGTGAGATTAAGGTAGCTGTTATGGCTCCTGAACTGGTTCTTCTGATAGCAAGCCTGCTCTCTGAGTTTTGCTCTTGGCTTCCCATCTGTCAGGATGATCTCTCCCTCCCACATGTTTTCATGCCATTGTGATGCCATCCACCATAAGGTCCTGGCCGGGGCCAGTGGTACGCATCTGAAAGAATACACTAAATTAACCTCTTTTATTTTTAAGCAGCCAGCCTTGGGCACTTGGTTATTTCGATGGCGATGAAGAGGAAGGAAGAAATCAATGTAACAATCCCAGCCCCCACTCCTCTCAGCAACCAGGCTTTGGTGTGACAATTGTCACCACTGCTTCCAACAGTCTGTCACCTACCTGTGCACACAAATGTAAAAGACAACATGGAGTAACAAGGTTCATTCACTAAATGCATTAATAGGGGCATTCTTTGTGGACTCTGTACCTAGATTCAAGTTTAAGTCCTTTTCTCTTTCACCTAATGTGATATGGCTTGGTTTGGTTAGACTGGGAATGGGCCTTTCTGTGTAGCCCCTGTTAGTCGTAAACCCACAGTCCTGTCTCAGTTCCCAGGTGTGCCCTCATGTCAGGCTGGGTTATTTAATTATTAACTTAGTAAGGTGTCACAGTCAGGAAAATGAGATCTGCATGCAGAGAGACCTAGTGTCTAAACTCTGATTTTCCCACTTCAACCCTGAGCATCCCTGATCAAATAGATTAGGTCTCGGAGCCACAGTTTCCTTCCTTTTCCTATAGGGGAAGTCCCAGGTACCATGTGATGGAATAAACTCATGCCTGTGAAGCATGCATTCTAACACTGGGCACATTGTTTATGACTATCTCATCATCACTACTTTATGCATCATCATCATCATCATCATCATCATCACCAGTTATATGCAACGTTCCCATGTCAATCCATGTTAGTAAATTCTGCTGTTGTTTTTTTCCCACCAAAATGCCTTGTGCCTCCTCTTCTCTGCATCTCCAAGGCTTCTATTGGGTCATAGTCTCCCCCAACATTGTTCTGTTTACTATTTATAAGTTCTATAGGTAAAGAAAATAATCACTAGCCTGTCTTAATTCATGGGTGAGGTTCAATAACAAGATCAGAGAAAAGCACAAAATTTTCTTCAGTAAATTTGCTATGATGTAGGCACCCTTCTAAGGAAATGAAGCCCCACAGAAACAGTTATACTTTGGCATCTTGTGTAGTGGGTTTGATGAAGAATGGGGGGATTGCAGAGAGATGTGAGAGGGTATAGTCAGACCCAGTAGGGAAAACTAGTTACTTTCTCATCAAGAGACTTGAGGGAATTTATTTTGGATCTTGTTTCTGGAGGTTTCTATTGGATCTGAGCAGCTCACATAATGGAAACCAGGAAGTGTGTGTGTGTGTGTGTGTGTGTGTGTGTGTGTGTGTGTGTGTGTGTGTGTGTGTGTGTGTGTTTGCTATTTGCACTAACTGGCTTTCTCCTCCTCCCCACCTCCATTCCATCCAGGCT
This sequence comes from Peromyscus leucopus, assembly GCF_004664715.2. Classification (NCBI taxonomy): domain Eukaryota; kingdom Metazoa; phylum Chordata; class Mammalia; order Rodentia; family Cricetidae; genus Peromyscus; species Peromyscus leucopus. The sequence continues at coordinate 74,164,432 of NC_051065.1, read as the reverse complement.
TCCAGCCTATGAAATGGTGCTGTGCACACTTCATGGCAGGTCTTCCTGTTCTGGTCAGTCTCTCCCAGGTATACTTTATTAATGATTCCCCACCAATCACTTTGACAATCATGATTGCCCAGCTTTGGAAAGCCTGTTGTGTGGATTCTTCTGTGTCTGTATGTCTTGAAATGGGAGGGCAATCCTTTCCTCTCTCTTGAGATATGGGGAGGGGTGCCTCTCCCAGAGAAATCCTATCTCCTACTTCAGGGAGGAAATGAAATGGAGAGATAGTAATAGAGATTTTTTTCTTCAGTTTCCCCAAATTCCTTAGCTTTCAGCATGCCAGTGTGGCCTCTGTGGCACTATTTCCCAAGCCAATCAGTTCTTTCCTCACTTCTTCTTTTTCCCCTGTTCAAATCTCCTCAGGCATCTAGTGTGAACTTTTCTTTTTCATTTTTTGTGTTTGTTTGTTTCTTGCTTTGTTTTGTTTTGTTTTGTTTTGTTTTGTGTTTTGGTTTTGATTCTGGGCATGTAACCCAGGACATAATTAATTCATTCTAACCATGTTCTCTACTGCTGAGCTAGACCCTAGCCCCAGAGTGAACTTTGCAAATGTTTCATTGCACTGTGCCCTCTACTGGCTTCCTTTGGATTAAATTCTGAAAACGTCATCATGACCTACACAACCTTCTATAACCAGAGGTCAGCTCATGCTATGCAGTTGCTGACTCTCCCCAAGGACAGGAAAGATCACGCCCACTCTGGCCTCTGGCCTGTCCTTCATCCCAGCTATGGCAATGATGAAATGAATGCTACCGATATTGCAGCTGAATAGATCTTCCCTAAATTTTCTCTGCCCTCCAGTGGAGAAATTCCGTGCATATTTGCCATCTGTCCCTATCCAGTAAGGAAAGTTCACACATGTTTGTTATCTGTCTCTCTGTAAAGACTACAAACTCCCCAGCATGACACTCTGGACTGTCCTGTGTGCCTCTGAATTCTAGTCACTCAACCTGTGTTTGTAATCCCTGTCTTGACGCAGTGTGTGTTGACTGACTGCATTTCACACTCAGGCTCCTGACTGTAGACTACTTTGGATTTTCTTCATCGCACTTAACAACTTCTTAATCCAGATGTGACTCATTCCCACATCGGTCACTGGTGAAGAAAATACCCCCACAAAGTCACCAAAGACTGATCTGGTGGAGACATTTTCTCAGTAGAGGTTCTCTCTTCCCAGATGACTCAAGCTTGTGTCAAGTTGAGCAAAAACTAATCAGGACAGGGAATCACTGGAGGGTTGAGTATAGACACAGTCTGGCTTCTATGTACACTGGCTGCCTCTGGGGATGAGTAGAACACTATCTATCTGATGTCAGAGACTGAGTGCAAGGCACATGCCTTGGGGAGGAGTCAAGAATTACTCCAAAATAGCTATCTGCTAAGTATCTGTAGAGACAGTAAATCAATGAATGAAGAAATTCATGACACATAGCTACTAAAGACCTGAGCTGAGATTAACCAACAGGTTTGTGAGATGTATTTACCACCCTCCCAGACTGGGATGTGGGAAACTGCCTTCAGAAACATGCTTCTGTGCTCATGTACATATAGTCACCCCACTGCAGGAGGCATGAGGACCTCTTGAACACCATCCAGGAATCCCTGTTTGAGCAACGTCTGGACTCACTTAGCCAGTCATGACAGGAGATGTGATTGCCAGAGTACAGTTAGAAGGGAAATGGAATCAACTAGCTGCCCACCAACAGATAAATACATATGAAAATGTGATAATACACACAACAGAATTTTATTCAGCTGGAATCCATGGGAATATGGGTTGTCTTGAAAGTTTAAAATTAAGGGAAGTAATCCAAACTCAGAAAGACAAAAACCCCCACGCTCTTGCTCACATGTGGATCCTAGCCTGTAATGTGCATAGGTATGCACACACAGAGAGGAGGGGTTTAAAAGTGAATAAAACATAAAAACTAGAGAGGAGACCAAGAAAGAGCAAAAATAGGAGATGATGAAGGCTGGGGGGTGGGTCAAAGGACTCAGAGGACAAGGAAGAGAAAAAGAGGCTGGGAGAGGTTGCAAGAGAGGGTTGTGAGCAGCAGAATACACTATGCTCTCAAATACCAGAATGGCAGCTAACACCTTGTATCCTAATTTAAAATCATTAATATAAAAGTACAGTCTGTACCCATGTAGTGGCACCGGCCTGCAGTCCTGGCTTCATGGAGACAGAAGCAGAAAGAGCATCACAAATCATTGGCTTAAGCCACATGCTCTCAAAAAAAGGGGCTGCTTCTGTAAAGGTTTTGAAAACATATCTTGTCTAAAGTGCCTGCTCCAATCTCACTACTACAGGAAAAAAAAATAATGGTTTTCTGTTTTCTATATGTAAAAACATTGACTGTGGGCTGGGGGGAGGGGAGTTCCATGCATAAGGTGCACAAGTATGAAAGTTTGGATTCTCAGCACCCATAGAAAAGCAGGGTGTGGTAGCAGACACCTGCAGTTCTGTGACTGAGGACTTGAGACAGTTGGGTTCCCAGGGCTCACTGACAGCCATTCCAGCCGAATCCAGCCGAATTTCAGGCTCAGTGACAGAGATTGATGGAGGAACACACCCAATCTCAATTTCTGACCTCCGGTATACACATCCACCTGCATACACACAGGTCCCCCACCACCACCACACACACACATTCAATAACTATTACACTACATATACAAAAACGTAACAAAAACCAGCTAGTTCAGTATCAGTAAACAGTAGAAACCGGGCCCCATAAATCAGTTTTCCTAATTTTTAAAGCCAAAACGAAGCTAGAATTTTTTTGTAGTAACACCAACAAGTTAATCAAGTATTGATTCTTTTTATTTAGAGTGGATTAAAATGAATCAGTCTCTTCAGAGCCATTTTCTTATATTCATAGAAGCTCCAGTCCATACTTTTAGATGCTTTAATTTAATAACAAATTAGAAAATGACTCTAACACGCATGTATTTGAAGAATAAAAGTGAAAAGTACACTCTGTAGGGGAAAATAATAACACGTGCTTCTGGGAAGAGCCCAGCACTGCTTTGCACAAAGCTTGCAGCAGCAGAAGACTGACGGGTGTGGGCATGTGTGAGACTAGTAGGCCATATGTCCTGCAGTCCAGCCTTCATCTTAAGGAAGTCTAAAGGCCTGTTTATTAAGTAATCTTCATGAGGGTGTGAACAAAACATTGCAGCACCTATGTCCAGTTTATTTCAAGCCCTTAAAGGCATCAGGAGGAGTAAGGATGCTTTCTGACTTGCTTAATCATTTAAATGACTTTCTTTAATTTGAGGGCTGTTTTCCAAAGTGTAAAATACTCTCTGCTACACCATAAAACCATGTCAGCCCAATGGAATTGAAGAGTTAAAGCTCAGTAAACCTACACTAAGCTTACTCATAAAAGTAGCCTCCTGATTTCCCAGAGCACTTGCCGAAGAACCTCGCCCCACCCCAAAAAAAAGTCAAAAAAAGAAATTATCCAGCTCCTCAGAAGTACCCCCATCTGCAGAAGGAACTGTGTTCTGAGGTTTCACTACAGAGTCTGCCCCGCTGCCCTTTGCCACTGATGCACAGAAATACCCCATACGCTAAAACAAGATGGAGATGTCGACAGGGTAACCGAAAATAAAAGCCTGGACTTTCTTTCTGAATGTGTGACTTTTATTCTCTTGCAAACACCCTGGTCAAAATCATATGTAAATTTTCTGCAGCTTATTTCTGTAATTAATATCTGAGCACTTACCTGGTGAAAGCAAGAAATGGTAGACTGACAGGCAATGGACACTTCAATTATTATTTTTTTTTTTTGTAAAATTTCATGACCTCAGAAACAACAACAACAAAAATGTCAACAAAATAATCACATCCATTCAAGTAGAATAGAATCAATTCAGAGAGGAAAAGTTTTGTATAGAGGGATGGGTGGGAAATGAGAGGACCCATGATAGAAGGGGTGACAATTTCTTGGCCAAGGCTCTGAGGATCTGTGTGTAAAGCTGTTTGGAGTCTTGGTGTTAATATGCTTTCTTAGCAGAGATTAGAATGGCCACTCTGGTAGATGGTCCAAATGCATATTAACAGACACCACAGACATTTGCATACCTGGAGCCACCCTAGGAAATGCATAACAAAATTTCTTGAAAAGTTATTGTATAAACACACCAAATCCTTGCTAAATCTTCACATGATAATTCTCAATGCCCATCCTGGCCTCTTTCTTTTCTTTTCTTTTTTTTTTTTTTCCATTTTAAGAATAAAGAAAAACTAAGTCTTTCAAAATTGAATAGATAATCAAAATACTTGAATAATCTTTGTCCCCAACCTCATCACAACCAAAGGTTTTCTTTCATGTTACTGGCAGGAAGAGACCAGCCACCAATGTTTTATTAATCTTTGCTCTCTTCTTATGCACATGGAAAGATACAATATAGGACCAGTCCTTCCCTTTGCTACATGGGTGATAATTTTCTATGGACACATCAAATCAGGTTGCCCCTGCCTTTTGACTTTTGTGTCTGTGACATACTTAATACAATGTAGCTCCTGGGGACTTAGAACAGGTGCAACATGGGAGATTCAAGACAGCACTATTTACTTTGTAGCTCAGGACTCTAGTCTTTTCCACCTTCTCACTTAAAAATTAAACCACACATGAGGACAACCGACTTCTGTATCCGGCCTGTCTATTGAAATTCTTGGTCTTCATACAAAAATATATTTAGATTTTGGACCAAAAGCTACATGAAATATATTCAGCATGATCATTAGTAAAGACATATTCAACTGCAAATTCTAAAATTACTGATGTGACAAGTTTTACTTTAAAATATGAGCTAGGCCACCTCCCTATTTTAAATAGGCTCACTATTGTTTTAAATTTACACTTTTTTATTCCCCATTTAAGAGAGACAAACTATGCCCTTTGACCTAGCATCTTTCTTTTTGTCAACACTCCATCTTTTCTAGAATGGTCCAGGGAACTCCAGGCAAACTTTGTAAAGGCAGTGGAAATGAGTAGGGGCTCAAGAGGAGCACAATTGAATCTGGGTAAGACCCTGGGTGCCAATTTGGATCCAAAGTGCATAAAAGCAGCAGAATCCTAAACCTTTCAAAGGTAGGATTTATAAGGGGAATGCTAACACAGATGCAGCGGTGCCAGGCTGCCAGGGATTATACTAAGACTAAAAGCATACTCTTTTACTTTAGAGCCGGAGATTATGCAGCTGTCAAACAATAAGGCTTTTGTTTATTTGTTTATTTTTTCACTTTTCAAAAAGTTCACTTTTTTTTGCCTTTTACAGGCATTCCTGAAATAATATGTCCACTTGGGAAGGAGGGGTCTCAGGGGAGTAGAGAAAGGAGAGGACAGTAGGGTCGGCCTCTAGCTTTGCGTCCTGTTTTGTTAGAAGGGCTTTGCCAGCTCTGCTTAACTGCGTCTGTCCTGCTTCATTAAAAGGCACCAGGAAAGAGAAATGAAGGAAAGGGAGACATATACCTGCTAAGGAAAAACCACAGGACACAGATGTTAAAACAGTAAGATATTGAAGTGAACGTGGGTCTACAGGAAACGTTGCAAGGTTGAAATTGGTAGAACAGAGGAAAAAAAATATTGAAAGTTCAAGAAAGCTGAATCTTGGATTAAAAAAAAATGTTCTGCTGCATGTCAAAGAGAGAAAAGCTGTAAACATAAGTGATTGTTTTTCTGTTTATCCTGTCTGAATTGACAAGGCACAAGCAGGTTAACACCAGGAGATCAGGGAGGGTAACGGACTAGAGTCAGCGGCTCAGCGGTGGACACAAACACGTAGCTTCAAATCCAACCAAAGACTCACTGTGGCTGTGCAATTGGTCTGTGTATCGCTCTGTCTGCGTAAATTCTCTCTGAAAAGTTGTGGGAAAGAAACAGCAAGTGTGAGGGAGCATTTGAAGACGTCTTTCACAGACCTCAGATGAAGAAACTGACCTTTTATTCTGAAATCCTGAGAAGAAAAGAAGTCTGGAGTCGAAGAACACACAGACACAAACCCATAAGTCACATGCTATAAAGCAAAGCAGAGAAATAAGGAGACCTTTACTGACCCGTTTGTCAACCCTAATCTTGATTTCATTCAGCACCCAAGCCCAGCTTCTAGCTCCCATACAAGGCTCTCCTCCCCTGGTACCCAGATGCACCGAGGTGGAGCTGGTGATCTTTACAAAACAACCACCCCACAAACAACAAAAACCTCTCTCACTCACACAAAAGCCCACCTTGCGAATGAATGGAATATTAACGACTCCCTAACAGTTGCACCATTGGCAGGGCGAAACCCATCACTAACACAGCTCTTTCTACAGATTGCCAGTTAGACCCGAGCAGCTCGAAGAGAAATGCACCTACTGTATGTGAAAGGCTGGTGCAGATTTTTTCCCTATCAGTCTAACCTCCTGTGTTGATGCATGAATGCTGGTACCCACTTACAGGGATGCCAGATGATCAGTGCAGAATGAAGGTCCCAAGAGAGGATCACATGGCTCTCTCTGCCCTGTGACGTCACTAGCAGATGGCATGGGTACCAGCTCTGGCAGTTGGCATCAATGTCACTTTTTAGAGATCAATGAGATAGTGCAGATACACACAGATCTAGAGGCTCCAGGAGACGATGCGACACTCAGCCTGAAAAGATTTGGAAGATCCAAAATGAAAACTGATTATTGAATGAAATTAAAACCTAAGGTAATATAAATAAAGATATACTCAATTGATGCTGGCTTTGCATGCAAGTATTTAAAGATACAGTATCACTGTCTTAGAGTATTTCTATGTTCTTTGCCATCTATAAGTTCTTATCATATTTCATTCTTATGATGTAATTATCACATACTTTCACTGCTATTATGTAACATTATGAATGTGTGGACATTGTGTGTGTGTGTGTGTGTGTGTGTGTGTGTGTGTGTGTGTGTGTGGTGTGTAGAGAGAGAGAGAGAGAAGGCTGGAGATTGTTAAATTAAAAGTCTCTGTTTCTCTGTTTTAATATGCCTATTTGGTTGAAGACTTTAGATGAAAATATTTGCTGCTTCACCCAACAAAAAACAGAATTGCATTTTAAACACAAATTATTTTCCCCTTTCATTTGGGATTCTGAACACACGTGCACAATTGCAGGCAGAATCCTTGGACCGTTCCTGTCCGATATTAGCTAGAGGGAGACTTCCGTAGCTCTTAGAACAAAAACACTACGACCGGAACAGCAGTAAACAGACAATTACATTGGGGGAATTCTTAGATTGTTAAAGCAGTCGCAACATTTGCTTTGATTAAAAAAAAAAAAAAAAAAAAAAAAAAAATCCCAGTAATGTTTGTGGGCTTTTTCATTTGTTTACAGTTTTATTTTCAGATTAACCTAATTCCCCTTTCCTTGAGGCTAAGAAAGCAGTACTCTTTTTACATAGTTCTTTACTCATCAAGAAAAAATTCAATTTTAAAATTGATCTAATTGATCTTTTCTTTAAATTTGTGTGTTCTACAGCCACTTATCAGAATTTCTAGAATGAGCTTAGCAGGAAATAAAGTTGGTGTTTAATTTTTTTCCTGACAAAACCCCTCAAATTTGTCAGCTTAAGAGAGGTAGCACTTTTCGTTTTAAAAATTGGTTTCTTTTCCATTTTGTTCTCAGGGGAATTAGAATTAATGAAAGTCTGCATTATTATACTATGCTTTTATTTGCTTGAACTCCACTTCATGTATGTTAAAAACCCAGTTTAAAATCCAAGAGAAATAGGAAATGTGGTGATTTCTAATAAGTATTTCCTTTTATATTTTCTTTTGATAATTTGCCTGTATAAATTAATGCTACTGCATGAATCAATGCTTTTATGATTGTTAATCTCCACAAACTCAACTTTTTTATTTAATGTAAATATGAGTGCTGGAATCAGTCTTTTTCATGTGCTCTCATAGCCCTATGATTAAGTCATCAAATATATTTGAAGTATATCAACTCTAAAAATGAAAACACTTTAAATATTGTGCTGGCATTTTTTCCAGGTGATTTAAGGTTAAAGAACCATGTTAACACTACCGTTTGACGAGTCTGTCATAATGCCCGAATCCCAGATGTGCAGAAAGTTTGCTAGACAATGCGAGGACCAGAAACAAATTAAGAAACCAGAGAGCTTTCCAAAACAAGTTGTCCTTCGAGGAAAGAGCATTAAACGGGCCCCTGGAGAAGAAACCGAGAAAGAGGAGGAGGAGGAAGACAGAGAAGAAGAAGATGAAAATGGCTTGCCCAGAAGGAGGGGTCTCAGGAAAAAAAAGACCACCAAACTACGACTGGAAAGGGTCAAGTTCAGGAGACAGGAAGCCAATGCGCGTGAGAGGAACCGGATGCACGGCCTCAACGACGCTCTGGACAATTTGCGAAAAGTGGTCCCCTGTTACTCTAAAACCCAAAAACTGTCCAAAATAGAAACTTTACGGCTGGCCAAAAACTACATCTGGGCACTTTCTGAAATTCTGAGGATTGGCAAGAGACCAGATCTGCTCACGTTCGTCCAAAACTTATGCAAAGGTCTTTCACAGCCAACGACAAACTTGGTGGCAGGCTGCTTACAGCTCAACGCCAGGAGCTTCCTGATGGGTCAGGGTGGGGAGGCTGCCCACCACACCAGGTCACCCTACTCCACATTCTACCCACCCTACCACAGCCCTGAGCTGGCCACCCCCCCAGGGCATGGGACTCTTGATAATCCCAAGTCCATGAAACCCTACAATTACTGCAGTGCGTATGAATCCTTCTATGAAAGTACTTCCCCTGAGTGTGCCAGCCCTCAGTTTGAAGGTCCCCTAAGTCCTCCCCCAATTAACTATAATGGGATATTTTCCCTGAAGCAAGAAGAAACCTTGGACTATGGCAAAAATTACAATTATGGCATGCATTACTGTGCAGTGCCACCCAGGGGTCCCCTTGGGCAGGGTGCCATGTTCAGGTTGCCCACCGACAGCCACTTCCCTTATGACTTACATCTGCGCAGCCAATCTCTCACTATGCAAGATGAATTAAATGCAGTTTTTCATAATTAATGAGGAAAATGAAAATAAACAGTGGTCATTCACCTCCCACTCTAATTAAGACAAAGCAGATGCTTGCGGGCTGAGTAATTGGCACAACTCTATCTAAGGTGTTTACTAGTTTCTGAAGTGTGTTTCAACGATTGTGAACATTTTCTATGTCATAATAAATCTCTTTTCGTATGAGAGCTTCTTTTCCTTCCCCTTTGTCTGTATCGCACTGTGATTCTCTCTCTCTCTCTACTGGCAGGATTTTCCTTTCCTGTTCTAGTTTCTTTTAAATTCACTTAATTTGTTTGAACAAGGTGTCTAAGAATATATTGCTGAATAAAGACATGCACACAGCATAATTCAATGTCTATTTCAGTTGTACAGTAATTATGAAAATGCATGTTATAAAAATCAGATGAGTAAAATGTGTTTATAATTACTAGGACTCATATATGTATCTCTGAAAATTGAGTTTTTAAAATATCAAGAGCTAACCATGAAATTAAAAGATGCATTTGAGGATGTACAACAATATTAAAAGCTATGCAATTTTCTGTTTATTAAGGACAAAACTAAATGTGTTCAGTTGGTAAGAACTATTCCTCTTCAAGCATTTGCAGAGGAGGAAGGAAACACAGTGTTTGGGGGAGGTTATCAGCATCATAATTTGGGGACAATTATTTCAATCATGAAGAAAAAATATTAGCACTTGTTTTGTATTGTTCAGGATTTTTCTGTACAGGTTTGTTATGGTGTATAATTGTGTTTTCCACCCTACAGTTTAAAAGCAATTAAACATAGATATTTCCACTTATGAAGGATATCTATTAGCCGTGATATTTTTGCATGATACTTATTATTTCCTGACACACAGCTGCTGTCAGTCTCCAATGTCCCCTCCTCCCCATTTTAGAAATATTTCTGGATTAAAAGGCTCAAACAAATTTCTTTTAAAAACAAAACAAAACAAATAGCCAAAGCGTTCTCGAGAATTTTCTTTTGAAAGTATCTTAAATGAAAGAAAAGGCGCCCGTGAGGGTTAAACACCCTGGGGAAACAATGGTAAATCCTGCTAACCTTCAACTCCAGCCTAAATTCAGTGGCAGTTTTCCAGCAGCCCCCAGAGCCGGTGTTAAACACCGAAGCTTTTTCTCTGGGCCAGTGAAACGCCTGGCCGATTAGAACCTAAATTCTGTGTGATTAAAAGTTTCCTAACAAAAGGCAAGCAAAAACTTAGTTTAATATGCCTGGAGAGCTAGCCTCTTAAAACAGGGCTTAGCTGCTTGCTCCTGGAATAAAAAGACAAGGTGGTTGTGACCTCCTACAAGATGCCGTCTGGGGCAGGTCTGCTTCCCAGGGTGCGGGAACTGGTTATCTGCGTGGCCTGGGGAGGGCAACGGGACACGCGTGCCGCAGCGCGGGACTCCGCGGGCACCGCCTGAGCCAGCGCAGACCCAGCCCGGCTTGTAGGGCAGTGCTGGGAGGACGCAGGTGACCTCCCGCTGCCTCGGTGGCCTCCCGGGCTCAGGATGCGCTGCCGGGGTCCCGCCTACAGTGGGCGCCCTGAAGCCTGGGGCCGCGCCCACCTAGCGGGCACCGCAGCTCTGTCCCGGGGACACGCCCTGCAACCCACCAGGCTGCGGAGGTGGAAAGGGGGTAATATCTCCATGTGACCGGTCTGCCACAAGGGGGACACGACACGGAGGCTGGGCCGCAGCTCTAGCCCGCCCAGGTGCTGCCCAGAGCTAAATCTGTCCTGCTCCTGCTAGTCCCGTGGCTGGTGGGACGAAGGTGGTGCAGGCTATAGGCCAGGCCCCAGTCTCCAGACAACCGTGTCGCCCTGTCCCTGACATCCCTCTGCTGGAAGCCCCGGGCCTTGGGAGCGCGCTGCAGCCGCCTGCAAGCCGGGAACCCGCTGAGCAGCTGCTGGCGCGGGACTCGCTGGTGATGAACGGCCCTTCCAAGCGGGTGTGTGAGCACCTGTTCACTCCACTCCCACGGGGCAGGGGGGGGAGGAAGCAGAGGTAGAAGAGGGATTGTGCCCTGCCGGAGTGGAGAGAAGTTTGCCCAAGGTAGAGAGCCGTCTGTCCCCTCTGCCTGCCTGGGCACAGGAAGACTAGCTCCTGCTTCCTCCCATATGCGCACAAAATCTGCTCTCCCTGGGACTAGGTTCAGAAGTGCTGGCCTCTGTGTGGCCCTTCAGACCTGGTCACTGCTCATCCCATCTGAGCGAACAACAGAAAAGTGAGGAAGCATCTGGAAATTAAATATCTGTGCCCTCCCCGCCCCCCACCCCACCACCACACACAGCCAGTATCATTTCTTCTCTGGCAGAATAGGTGTGGTTTTCTGGTCTCCTATCCTTGTAGTGTACCCAGGGGCCTGACCAGAACAGCATTGCGCCTGCTCAGAGTCTTATTGGCTCAGACAAGCGTTTGAAACCCGTGCTCTTTCCAAGGTCACAGATTCTTGTTGGAACCAGAGATTGCAACAAGAGATGGGTTTTCCGTCTCCCTTCTGGCAAGGGGGAGAGCTAAGAAAAGAGGCAGCTGGCCTAATGAGGAAGAATCCAGTGTTCTGGGCAAGCTTCTTATCTCAGAGCTCAGTCCACAAGAAACTCCAGCTAGAGAATGGGGATTTCACATGCAAGCCCCAGAGAACTGGAGGCATTTTCTAGAAACTGGACACATCTGTCCTGTGTGTGCATGCTCCCTTCGTGGGAGCTGTACGGTCAGGGTGGGTTAGGGGGATTCCATGCTTAGTCAGCCTTTAGATGCCTCTTCTGAACCTGGTCCTGGAACCACCCTGCCGCTCCCATTACATGTTGCCTTGGCCCTCAGTCAATTTTCTTCAGCAGTTCACAGTGCTGAGAAATCCTGTGAGTTGTTCACACAAAGCATCATGGACTCTATGCTGCAAAACTACTTTGAAGGGGCCACTCCTGTGAAAACGAGGACAGAAGGATATAAAGGGTGCAGTCTAGGAACCAGGAAGTACGGCTTCAGATTGGTTAGAACAGCATCCTTGCTCATGAGGTGGTGTGACCCTCCACCACTCAACAGAAGAAAAAAAAATCGTCCCTCCTTCTGATGTCTTCATAGCTGCTGTCATCCAAATGGACTAGGTATCTCCTCTTTGGGGATGGATTTGGCCAGTATTTCCTCATCCCAATTAAGGAGGAAAGAAAATGACTAAAGGATGTACACCCCATTTAGAAATATTTATGAAAGTCCCATACCAAGCCATGTCTACTGGGATCTTGCTGTCCACTAGATTTAACAAATGCTTGTTCTTTTTTGCAGAGTATATTTCTACCTGGAGTAAAATCAGGGCCAGTCGGTAAGATGGGAAAAAAATGAGATTGGAGAGGCACCCAGTCATTCCTTTACCTCTGCTGTCGACCCAGTTCCTTGATCCTCTCTCGGGGGCCTTACACCCCACCCTAGAATCGTCTTGTTTCTAACCTCCTTTTCCCCTGAAACCAAGTAAGTTTGTGTTACCAAATGGCTCCCAGGACTTCCCAGCTTGTGAGTTCATCTTTCAGTCCATGATCCTGGACCTCTTACGTGTTTCCAAGGCATAAAAGGGAAATGTGCCACCTGCTATTCATCTTGCACCCACAATGCTCAGGTTGCCATTTCCTCTGGTAAAACATCATGAGGTTGATTTGGTGGGTACCAACCCAGTTTTAACAGACACCACCTTCTGGGCACTTGTGCTTTTCCACAAAGCTGCTTTCCTCGTCTTTCATCACATTTCTCTGGACTACAAGGAAATACATATTTTCACTTTGGACAGCAGGTAGTATTCAGACTCCCACTATTGGGTGTGTTTGTTTGTTTGTTTGTTTTGCTTTGTTTTAACGATCAACCCTCTCGATCTAGGACACTCAGCCTCCAAAGGAGACTAGGTTGGGAAAGGTTCAAAAGTGTAGTCTGCTGCACTGTTCAGTATCACAGCTTGCTTCCTCATAGTCCCATCTCTGAGTTGGCCTCACTGCGTCTGACACTTTCCCTTGTGCATAGGGTATCCTCTCTTCCACAAGGAGAAACCCAAATTCATATCAAAGCTCAAATTCTTCCTATGAATAGTGAGTTATATATGAAAGAAACAATACTGGATGTTTTTCTTGTTTCCTTCTTTTCCTGGTCATCCCCTTGATTTCAGGATCCACGCTGATCTTGCCTGGACCAGGGTACTGGTCTCCTAGTTCCTCTTCTCCATTCTTTCTCCTTCTCCATTTCTCCAGTGCCAAATTAGCTTTCCTAAAACACCCCAACACACCAATCCTTTGCAGTAACACCTCTCACGGTTCTCATTTTCCGTCTGGTAAATAAATTCATTTTAATTTTTCATTCAGTCTACATCTTCCACGTTAAAACTGAAAACAACTGTGCATATCACAGCTTAGAGCTGACAAAGCATTTTCACAGACTCACCTTATTTAATTCTAAGAGCATCATGATGAGGTAATGTTTGCAATGACCATATGACTGACTTCCGTATTATCAGAAACTGAGGACCAGAAACTCTGTGTCACTTTCCCATGGTTATAAAACAGAACAAAAAGGCATCATCATCAACACAGAAGGTTTAAGGATGTCTCCTCAGGGACAAGCACGCAGGCAGTTCTACTTCAGACACCAGCTGAGTGTCCTTTATCCCTATTGGGTTCTGACACTCAAATAACACCAGACCCCACTGTTGCAGGCACAGTCCTCAAGGCCTCAAGGCTGCTTGCCTCCTCTGATACCAGTCACAGTCCAAGGCAATTGCACTGGTGTTTCTGATCAGTCATCTCTAGACCAAGAATCTGGTAGAGCGGCTTAGGACTTAGAGAAATGCTCCTGTTTATGACATATTGCAAAGGACATAGATGAAGATGTTATGACATGTTGCAAAGGACATGGATGAAGATGGAGAAAAGCATGGACCTACCATGCCCTCTCTGGAATGCCACCCTCCAGAAGTCCCTTCCCCCACGCTCAACAATCTGGAAATTCAAAATCCTAACCTTTTGGGTTGCTGTGGAGACTTTATTGGTAAGTATAACTGAAGCATAGCTATCTGTATGTAAATGTGGTGGGACAAAAAGGGTCTGGCCTAAGGCTGACAGACCGAGTGGGGAAAGCCAGGGTCCAGTCCAGCATTTCTCTGGGCCTCTCTGTGAAGTGCCCTTCCCTCCAGCGTTTGGAGAAACCCATGGAATGAGGAGGATCTTATGACCTGTTACCAGATGAGAGGTAAGTCAGAGAATTTCTTCATGGCCATGTCCAAGTCAGAAAGGAGCAGGAAGATTAGAGTTCTGACTTAGGTAGCCAGAGAGATAAAAGTGAAGTCGTGAATAAAATCAAATATAAATATAATAATATCTGGAACCTCGGGATGCCACCCTGAAGCAATAGTCCACAATCCTTCAGCAATGAAGGCCACTTTTTAACCCTGTGTTTATTTTCATTACATCAATGATTGTTTTTTCAACTACCAGTTAACTAATTTTTTGAAACAGGATCTCATTATGTAGCCCAGACCAGCATCAAGCTTGTACTCCCCATTCCTCAGGTTACTTGGTACTGGAATCACAAGCATGTGACAGCATGCCCCATATACTCTTTGTTAAAGTAGCAATATACTTTATATCTTAGGAGTCAGTGTGTGCAGAAACTCTTCCTGATGAAGGTGAAGGTGGTGTGGATATCCAGGAGCCAAGATGCCCCAACCTTGCCTTTGTCTCTCGTAAAGAATGAGGACCTGGGTTTGAACCTGCTTGTCACATTTCTCTGCTCTATCTACCTGTTGGGAAGTTCTGCCATCTCTTCGCCAAGCTCTCAAAATCACATAGACTTCCAGGTCATCTTCCACATGGAACCTTGAACCTTCTTTCTGTAATGGCCTCTTGTTGTTTATAAGCCACAGCTCTACCAGTGTAGACTCGAGTTTTACACCCAAGGCATATGGCATTTCAAATCTTATGTGTGTCATGAGCTGCTTTTAAATGTGCAAATCTAACTAAATTGTTCAATCCTAGGGACCAAGGTCAATACCTCACCCTCTCTGCATCTCTGCACAGCACTATAAAATTCCTAACTTACCAACTGCAATTGGAAATATAAACTCTTGTTCTATTATGGAATAATGCAAAGAATCGCTGGCCTTCCATATCCAACAAAAAGTGACAGTGAGCAACCACGTGAAGGGAAAGATTTTTCACCTTTGAAGTAAGAATATTGACACATGTGTCTCCAGAATTCTGTAAAGATTAAATGAGATAATTTATGAAAAGTCATCAGCTGTTGTCCTGATTCAAGCTATTGAGAAGAGCAGCTACAGTTTTCATTACACTAGTGTAAGACACTTCTGTTAGATGCGAATACTGTAAACAACGTTGTTCAAAACGCAAGTTAGATCTGGGTAGCACGTTGTCAAACAAATTTAGTCCATTGGACATTACTGGTGTATTTTAATAGCAAGGAATTTATATATATATATATGAAAGTATTGCCAGCTCATCTGAAAAGTGTATTGTGAGAGAGACAGAGACAGAGACAGAGACAGAGAGAACAGAAAGAACAGAGGGGCGACACTCTATATTACCTGTAGCCTGCTTCCAAGCTGTGTTCTGTCTTCTATCAGCCTCCATCACATCAGAAAGGTGAAAATTCTTGAGTTGTCTCCTACACTGTGCAACAAGAACCTGTCAGATACTGGGTCAGGGACTTCATTTCTAATTTCTTTCTAGAGCTCAGATCAGGCAATGTTGTGTTTGAGAAAGTTCAGTGCCCTTACACTGAAGTACAATGAATAGGGGAAACTAGTTGGGTTTGGGGGACTTTTACTGATGCCTGCAAGAATTTGGTCCACTATTGCATTCACCAGGATGCCTAAGATTTCTTGAGCATCACTATCACTTGGGGATCTGTTTCTAGAAAATCATTTCTCAGGATCCACTTCATATACAAAATCAGCCTCTTCATTATACAATCCATGCACGTGCCTAGAGGACCAGTACAAGACATATTTCACCACTAAAGATGTTAGCCAGCTTTCTTTTACTGTATCAAATGCATAAGATAAAGATAAAAGAATTATTTTGGCTCACAGCTTTGGAGGTTTCAGTCAGTCCCCAATTGGTCCTATTGCTTTAGGCAAGTGCTGATAGAAGTACATGCCTCTCCATCTCATATTCAGAAATGAAAAGGAGAAAGAAGAGCCCAGGGCCCCACAATCCTCTTCCAGGGCAAATCGCCCCCCAACAACCTAAAATATCCTAGTATTAACCCACCTCTTAAAGTTCCCACCACATTCTAATGCCATGGGTCGGGAATCATATCTTGGACATAGAGGATTGCAGGTAACATTTTAGATCCAACTGCAGTACTAATCAATGAGTACAGTCATAGCTGAAGCCAAGTACAGTGAAAGAAAACCTGTAAAATTCTATGCCAAATTATATGGAATATGACAGGAAAAGGGGAAATCCAGTTATCTACTGGTATCTGTGGCAAGAAGGAAGCAGAAGATCTTTTGTAGATGATCAGAAGTCAAGGAGTTCACAGAGTGTGAGGCACTGACGTACTAGTGATGCTTCTTCTAGCCTCTGTGTAGTCGGTGATACACCCAAAGCATGGAGGCACGTGTTACAGACTCCGAATCTATCAGTACAGAGCCATGATGCTCAGCCATGTTGCCTTTCTTTCTGGCTTAACTTTGACTGTAGCTTATAGTAAGTTTTGGTTTTAATTACTGGGCAAGCCTCAATGAAACATTTCACTATTAGGATAAGAATTTATACTGTATTAAGCTAATAATAGAAAAATAAATAAATAAATAAATAAAAATGAAAAAAAATAACTTTGAAATATACACACCAAAAAATAAAAATAAAATAAAATCCAACTTCTGAGTGTATTGGGCTCTGCTGACTCCCCATGGGAGGCCTTGCCCTGGAGGAGGTGGGAATGGAAGGTGGGTTGGTGGGGAGGGGGAGGCTTGGGGGTGAGAGAAGGGATGGATGGGGATCTGTGGTTGGTGTGTACAATGGCAGATCTGTATTCCACATTCAGACACCAACAGCACTAATTCAT
Source organism: Peromyscus leucopus (assembly GCF_004664715.2). Lineage (NCBI taxonomy): Eukaryota > Metazoa > Chordata > Mammalia > Rodentia > Cricetidae > Peromyscus > Peromyscus leucopus. The sequence continues at coordinate 74,147,271 of NC_051065.1, read as the reverse complement.
ATTTAGTGAGGCTTCTCCAGGGAAGGCTATAGGTGTCATTAGTCTGTTTCTAATTCTACAACAGCATGCCTGAGGCATCCTACTTGCACAGAAAAGAAGTAGTTTAGGTCACCATATTGGAGGCTAAAAGCCAAGTTTGATTCAACCTCTGGTGAAGCCCTAATGGCAGACAGCATTGTGGGAGAGTATTAACAAGAAGGGACAATTGCGTGGCCAAAGAGGAAGCCAGGAAGACCAGGACCCCACATTCATTGATGAGAACATGCATTCAACTGACCAAAGGGGATGTCACTAGGCTCTGCCTCTTAAGTTCCCACATCACACTGAGTGAGAACCAAGCTCCTAACATAGGAAACTTTTGTTACTGTTGTTTTGTTTGTTTGTTTGTTTGTTTTTTGAGACAGGACTTCTCTGGGTAACCCTAGCTGTCTTAGAACTCACTTGTAGACCACGCTGTCCTCAATCTCAGAGATCTGCCTGCCTCTGCTTCCCACGTGCTGGGATTAAAGTGTGCGCCACCACTGCCCAACCTTTCCAGGATAGGAAATTTTGAAAGATAGACCACATTCACATTTGACAGCACATGTAAGTATTTTTGAAATATTTTATTTTATAATTAACTTAATTTCACATATCAGCCACAGATTTCCTCATCCTCCCTCCTCCTACCCCCCAGCACTCACCCTCAACCCACTCCCCATTCCCACTTCCTCCAAGGCAAGGTCTCCCCGGGGAGTCAGTCCAGCCTTGTAGACTTAGCTGAGGCAGGTCCAGTCCCCTCCTCCCTACACCAAGGCTAAGCAAAGTGTCCCAGCATAGGCCCCAGGCTCCAAAAAGCTAGTCCATGCACCAAAGATAGGTCCCGGCTCCACTGCCTGGGGGGCTCCCAAACAGTTCAAGCTAATCAACTGTCTCACTTATCCAGAGGGCCTGGTCCAGTTCCATGGGGGCTCCTCAGCCACTGTTTCACAGTTCATGGTTTCCACTAGTTTGGCTATTTGTCCCTGTGCTTTTTTTTTCTTTTTTTCTTTCTTTTTTTCCCAATCTTGTTCTCAATATCTCTTGCTTATACAATCCCTCCTCTCTCTCGCTGATTGGACTCCCAGAGCTCCACCTGGGACTCAGTTGTGGATCTCTGCATCTGCTTCCATCAGTCATTGGATGAGAGTTCTATCATGACAGCCAGGCTGTTCGGCCATCCGATCACCAGAGCAGGTCAACTCAGGCACTCTCTCCACCATTGCCAGTAGTCTACAGTGGCGGTATCTTTGTCGATATCTGGGGACCTCTCTAGCACTCTGCTTCTTCCTATTCCCCTGGGGTCTTCATTCATCATGGTATCTCCCTCTCCATTCTCCCACACTGCTCCTGATCCAGCTGGGAAGAGAGCTTAGGGGAGGGGGAGGTCCCAGCTGGATCAGGAACATGTATTTATTTTGCATGTTTGTCTTCAAGTAGGGGCATACAGTTATTATCTCCACCAGAAGGGACCTAGGACACAGAAAGTAGGACAGAGGTCACCTCTAATAGGTAGTGGAATGAACACGGCTTCCAAGTGCTGTTTGCAGACCTCATGCATCAGTCACTGCAGTTTGAAGTGCCTCGCTTAACAGGACAAATCACAACATTCTAGGCTTCTCACAGGCATTGAAGCACAATTAGCTTCAACCTAGCAGACAAGAAGAAACAGTAAGTTACATAATGAAGACAAAGCACTTATAAAATAGGGGCTAAAGAATTCTTGTAACAGCCTATTCCCACCTGGCCGTCGCAAGATGGGGACCGCCTCTGAGAAGGCACACCCACTGTTTTCCACAGAGTTATCCTGTCTAATCCAAAGAATTTCCTCTCTAAAAATATGGTGTTGGGGGAACTAATAAATGAACCCTCAAGCTTTCAAAATGATAATCTAGAATTACTTAAATGTCTACAAATTTGTTCCTAAATGTATTTAAATCTTACCAGTGAACATGATGCCGGTTATTAAAAAGTAATTCTGGAGAAATTAGCTCACAGCTACAAAATTAATATAATTTATTTATTACTTGCAGCCACAAATCAAGATGCTGTTAACACTGCTACATGCGATTTAATATGCACAGTAAGTTTCCATATGGCTTCAATTTTGGGTTTCTGGCCACTCCTTCATTTCACTGCAGAATGGCCAGCACATCTAGTCCAAGAGCCTGATCTAGGCAGATAGAGAGGATTGATTCTCTGAGTTATGGAGGTAAAGGTTTGTTCTACATATTTTTATCATGGCCAGCAAACACATACCTTAAATCCATAGGCTCATTATTGCTCAGAGATTAACTATGCAGAAACCCGAAAGCACTTGGCCTTCCACATACACCAAAACTCCCTGGTAGGTCCTGATTATCTGTCCCCTTCCTTTTCTCACCATTTTCCCCTGAGAGGGTGAAAAAGAAGTAGCACACATGCACTCCATGTATATACACACACCTACACATATACTCACACCACATACACATACATATCAACATATACTCATACCACATGCACACACACACTGACCTACATACACATACACCACAATTATACATATCACATGCCTACACATACATACATATACACATACCATATGCACATACACATACATACATATATACACGCATACCACATTCACATATACACACACCTACATATACACATAACACGTACACACACACCTACATAAATCACATTTACACACATCACATGCATACACACACACACACACACACACACACACACACACACACACACACACATTCCCGTTTGATTTAAGAAGGTTGAAATGAAGTCTCTTCTTCATGACCTGCTAGTCATGGCTGTAAAGACAGTTTAAGTCCCATAATGAATGAGAGTTACACTCCCTAGTCCTCTAAGAATGGAAATAAACATGAAAATTATATTCTACTGTTAAGTCTAACAAATAGGATTCCAGATCTCACCTGGTTTTTCTTTTAATGTTGAATTGCCTGGGGACCTTGTGTCTCTTAAACAGCTTTCCCAGAATTACTAGAATAGTCTATAGAATGTAGCTGATTTCCTGCCTTATCATCTCTGGCAGGAAGACTAGGAGAGCAGACCAGATACCCGAAAGCACTCCCCTATGGAATCAGCCTGTATCCCACGAGAATGATGATGGAGCGTGTGATTAAGCCGCTACATTTTACATTGTTAGTTTTGCAATATTATTTTCATGTTTTTTTTTACCCCATTTACTTATTGTCAGGGGCATGGTAGCACATCTTGGCACCATGTATTTGTCAGTGGACAAATTTCAGGAGTTTGTTTCTTTCCTTCTACCCTGTGGGTCTCAGGGATGGCACTCAGAGCCTCAGGCTTGGTGGCAGACGCCTTTACCCACTGAGGCATCTCACCAGCCCTCGTGGCCTTCTTTTCTGCTGTCACTGGCAAAGTGTAAACTGACAAGGGGAGCTTCAAATTCAGTTAAAACTTCAGATCAGACATTTTTCCACTCAGGGTCTTTTTTGTTGTTGTTGTTGATTACATCCTTTCGTTTCTGGTCCACACGGGGTGAGGCAGAGGATGGAGAAGCAAGGATAAAGGAACTGAGATTGCAGGAGTGTTAACTTTTGCCCTGGTTTGCAGCAACCATGATGTTCACCAGAGAAGGAAGTACGGGTGCTGGTCTCAATGAGTCAGTAAGGTGCAAAGGTGCCCTGGGTTTTGATCCTGAGCCATAAAATGTGGACCCATTTTTAAAAAAAAAACTGCAAAGATATGTGAAGAAATTAATGACTAGAGGGTAAGGGTAAAAGAAGCAGGCTCTATGAAGGAGTTTTTTGTTTTTTGGTATGTTATGATCAAAATTATCTTCCTTTGGAGTCACAGAGAGGTTTTCCTCAGGGCCGGGCATGGTATCTGGTCAATTCTAGGCAACTACTCTCCACTGAGCTCAGCCCTACAAGCAGCAGTGATACCTTCAAGTATCATTTTATGTAAATAATCACTGGAACTTTTGGACATATTGTGGTAACAATTGTAATTGTCTGCTCAGATGAGGGAGCACAGAGAAATTAGGCGGTTCACTAGAATGCACTGTTAGCTGGTGGCAGACTTGAAATTATAGCCAAACATTTTATTATTAAATAAAACCACTTTGCTGTAATGAACTCACAGATAAAAATATCCCACGGCTAAATAAAAGTAATCACTCACACAAACTGTCCAGTCCCGAACTCTGTAAACATCCATGAAGTTCTGTTCCATTGAAATGTCCATTCGGAAGCCCAGGAGCCTCACTTGGGGTCCCACATTCTCACTTTCAATTACGATTTTCTTTAATTCTTAAAATGTATTTATGTGCATTGGTGTTCTGCCTGCATGCATGTCTGCATGAGGATGTTGAGGGTCCTGGAACTGGAGTTACAGACAGTTGTGAGCCGGCTTGTGGGTGCTGGGAATTGAACCCAGGTCCTCTGGAAGAGCAGACAGTGCTCTTAACCACTGAGGCATCTCTCCAGCCCTCAATTACACTTTTATGCCATTATCCACCAAAGACAAAGGAAATAAGAATTATGACAGGGTTAAAACTAGAAAAATACATAGGTTTGTACCCTCTTTCTTAACTCTCGTGTCCTTTCTCCTGTATTGTGCCCTCTCTCACCAACCTTGCATTAACGTCTCCTGGTCTCAGTTCTAAATGTCATTTGTAGCCAAATCCTTCACTGGGCAGTCTCGTAGTCCTTCCAAAGTTTTACTCAGAATGTCTAGGTCAACAGACAATAGTTATGACCCTTAACAAAAACACAATGTGGAACCAAATATTTCCTTACCGTCTGCTAATGTTCTAAAGCAGTGTCTGCTCTTGATAGTTGTGTTTGTGACTAATTGCTGTCTTTTAACATTCTGCAGAAGTACAGCTTCAGACAAAGGAACCTGAACAACGTGTTTAAGATGAAGGCCATTACCTGCAGGAAAAGCAAAATGAACTTCAGGTATGTCTGACCTATGAGCCATTCTCTCTCTACTTTTATTTGCTTAAAATTGGGCTGAAAAGGTTTATTGGCACTGACTACGCCTCCCTCCCTCTGCATCATGGGATCAAATAAGATGAGTGGAAACAAATCTGACGTCAGCAAAAGGTGACAGTAGAAAACAAACCAGCAGATGCCAATGTCTTCAGAGAACACTGTTCCTAGACAGGGAAGTTGTCAGAGTGGAGATAAGTCATACCATGCAGGGTGATACTTGCCTGTAATCCCAGGACTTGGGAAGCTGAAGCAGGAGGATTGTTAAGTTTGGCCTTCAACACGAGACCCTGTCTCAAGCCAACAACAAGGTGCAGCTGCTTGTACCAGTCCTTCTAAAAGTAATTAAAAGCCAAGAGTTATAGAGAAAAGCACGGCTACCTGACTGTGTGCTAACCTTGACTCCTATTCATAGTCTGTTCATCTTTGTTTCAGACACATACCTATTACACTTCAAGATTGGGGAATTAAAACATAACTAACAAGCCTGCCTGGCAGGTATGAGATATTCGGAAAAGATGTGTGTGCCATATCCCCCCAACCCCCAGATCTCTATTAAAAAAAATTGACTCCCAAGAAATTAGAGTTCTCCCAGGAACCTCCTTCTGGAGGAAAAAGAGGTTGAAGCCCTGAGGACATCCAGAGGGGAACGGACAGCCAGAGATGGAGCTTGTCCCTGGAAAAAGATTTACAGCTTGTCATTGACCTTGCAAGAGGGATTGGAGCTGGGACAGTGCTGAATAGGGCCACACCTTTGAAGCACTGCTTAGTTAGCATAGCTCTTAGCTTCTATTTAAACCTGACTTTTATGTCAGGCTGGACGGTAAACTTGTGAGGTTCACTGAACCTCTATGTACCTCTTCCCAATGTCACCATATCAAACAAATATTTTTCTGCTTTTCACTATTAAAAATAGCACAGGTTCATGTCTGCTTCTTTTAATGAAGTGCTGCCTTCCTTACAAAGAATGCAGCACCATAGTTGATTTATAATTTTAAGTATTGACTAGATTTCACTGAACATTTTACTACAAACCTGAGTCCATCAGTGTTTGTCAATGCTGTAAATCTATCCCTTTGGAGATAGAGCCGGATTATGGGTAAGGGTCTAAGCTGGTAACAGACCTGAGTCATTGGTATGTTTGGATGGCTTATTATTACAGGAGCTGAATAAAGACACTGAATAGGAAAACTTCAGAGGAAGAGACATACGAACCCCCACTACACACACTTCCCTAGTCTGAACAAGTGTCCCCCATCCTGTCTTGATTTGGTGGGTATGTACCCTAGCACCCTAGTAAATGCTATATTACTTCCTCTGTGACCCTTTCAAATCCTGAAAGGATCCACGTGAAGCTGTGAGCTTTTTATCAGGCTGTAAGTCCTTGTAGTATCCACTACAATATTCTTAGCATAGCAGGTGCACAACGAGTGTGAGCCAAATCTACGTATCTATCCAGAATGTGCCCTGTGTCTTTACCAGTTTTCCTGTCACCGAAGATAAGGTGGGTTTGCTCTGAGTTCTGTATCAGTTTAAGACACCAGTTTCCTGTTTGTTTCTCAAGCACACCAAGCACTTGAGCCACCATGCAGAGTCTCACGCACAGGCAGGATGGAAAAGCACCGTGTGGCATGAATAACAGGTAGCTGTGTTTCAAATATGTCATTTTTCTCCAGGAGACTTCAGAAGAAAATTGAGTCACTTTTCATGTATCTTAGTAAATGAAAAAAATATTTAGTAAATTTAGAAAACATTCCTTTGAGAATCACTGAACTTCAAGTCTGATCAGAGGCCAAGTCGTGAAACTACAAAGAGACTATTAGTAGGGCTGGTGAGTACTCCCGAGCTTTCTGTGGATGGAAGGAAAACTGAACTTGGAAGGACAGATCGCTGCACAGGGAGATAAGGAGGCAGAGGGCAATCCTAGTCAGCAGGGAACCACAATGCAGAGTCCTGGTGTGGCTCCTGTCTCCCCTCCCAGCAGCCATCCCAGCCAGTGAGTGCCAGAAAGCCACATAAACCAGAGTGAGCAGAATGCTAAACCCAGGCCTTCTCAGGCTGTAACAAGGGACTGCATGGCTAAGCATAGAACACTGAATGGTATGAGAGATAAGATACCATAGGCTGCTTCATTCATCTACAAGGACTGCTGCTCTGGGTTTTCCTAAAACTCGGATGTTTGGGTCGATCTCTTGTAGTTTAAAAATGTGGACTTTCAGATCTTTTGGCCCGGGACTCTATAGGACACAGTATTTGTACTAAATTAGGAAGATGATTGGCAGCAGTTACTGGACATCAATGGTGAATTCTAAGAGGGTGTCTGGCTGTCTGTAGAGTCCTGTGTCGTATATGTTCTAATAGCTTCTCTCTGAGTGTGATAGGACACATGTCATGGTAACGCCCCTTGGCTTGATGCCACTGCTCTTCTCCTCCCAAACAGATTAGTTTCCTTCCTCCCAGGAATGATCTCTTGTCACTGACATCTAACATTTGGCTCTGTGATCATAGGCATCTGGGGTGCCCACCCCGAGTGTCCGAGATCTTTACTTGCTCTGAGATCTTTACTGAGGAGCAGGATTTGCAGCAAGTGGTAAATTCTAGTAAATTCTTTGTCCACCCCCTATGCACTGACTATTGTGAGCAGTCAATGTGGTTACCTACTCAAGCCACATCATATCTGTCCTACTGACGCATCCTCCTGAAGCTGGGATAGCATCCCTGTGTGCTTTCTGATCCATAGGCTCAAGGACCTGGGAGTCCTGGCTGCCATGGCCAATGTCCCTTCAGCTCTTCTTCATTGAATGTTTTTAACGTTTTAGGAGTCTGACCAATAGGACATAGGTAGGGGATGCGTTTAGTTTGTGTTAACTCTGATACATTCATATGGGTGTCCATTATTTATCACTCCAGTCCACTACTGTTCTCTGCATGTTATAAGAGACAGCAAACGGTGCTTAGATGTTAGATTTAGCTTCCCTGGAAACGTTCTCCTGCACCCTCTGTTGACTAATCCTGTACTGAGACACAAAGCTGCAGCACCAGAGGTCAGGTCACACCAGGGGTTGTCCCACAGCATCTGCCGTGTGTGGTCCTGGAGGGAAGCCAAGAAGCCACAAGCTAGCTAGTAGAAAGTCCTTCCAAAGATCACTTTGTGTCATTGTAAGTGACACTTTTAGCCTCATCCATGTCTCAATGCAGCATCCGTTTTCCCCTGTGACACAATAGCACATTTGATAAAGCTAAAAAGAAAATTTTATTTTAATTGCTATTTGTAAAGCTATTTTAGGGTGTGCAATAAACAAATGCAAAATTGTCAAATCTTGATTTGAACATATGTGAAGAATATCTTCTTTGCTAATCATTAAATTTATTTCTCTGTACACAGAAAATGCAGATAAAAATTATGGGCCATTAAACAAAAGCAATATTCCGACCAGCTAAGGTAGAGAAAAGACTGGCTTCTTTTTCTATTAAAAATGCACAAGCAAATGATAAGTGATTCATCAAAACATGCTTGAGGAAGGGATATCTTAATGTTATCAACCAGTTATTAAATATTATACATACACATTTCTGACTTCATAAAGTGTGTATGGTTTTCTAGCTTTTAAAACATATACAATGTACTGGGCTTCCTTTTCTCACTTAAGTGTGTGCTCATTTGTGGTCTGATTGCACAGTTTTCAGTTTTGATTCTTTTTTCTTTGGGTCTCTCCTTCCCTGCAAATAGCACTGGCTTCAGATTACACAACCCAGGGCAGCATCTCAATTATGGTTGAAATAGATGCTCAAAGGAATGGGGTGCCAAGCCTTGGACACTAGTTGAGGTTCAGGCAGGTATAGACACCAAAATGAAAAGGTATAGAGAAAGATATTGTTAATGCTGGAACAAAAACATCGAAAAAAAAAAAAGCCAATGTATTCAGACTAAGAGAAGGCAACAGCCAACACAGAGTAAAAATAAATGAGCAATAGATATATCTAATAGAAATGTGGAATTCTTTCCCAAGTTGAATAAGTTCAAAGCATATTTGGCTATACATAGCCTTCAATTCATGATAAAGATGGAATTTATTTGCTATTTGGACCAACTCAGCACTTTTACCTGGCAACAGTCAAATCCTAAATTTTATTTACTTTTTAAAAACTTTTGTTTGGAGACAAGATCTCACTATGTAGCTCAGGGTGACCTGGAACTCACTGTGTAGAAGAGGCTAGCCTGGAAATCACAGAGATCTGCCTGTCTCTGCCTCTTGAGTGCTAAGATTAAAGGTGTGCACTGCCCTTGCTGACAAAGCTATATTTTTTGAAACGAGGGTGAAAAAAACATAGATTGGGATGCACTCCACATGAATGAAACCCCAGCTCCTTGATACAGCATCTTTGTGATTTATTCCCTCTGGGTCTGTTTCCCCACATATGTGTAAGCCAACAGTGACTGCCTCTGCCTCAGAAGGTTCATAGGAGGGATAAAGGTAATAACAGACTTAAAATAATGACAATAAGTCCTGACCCAGCATCGGGGCTGTATGCCTGTTACTTGTCGCTTTTAATCTAACACCTTCTCTTTAGACCGTGATAAAATAAAGCTGGATCAAGCCAAGACGAGTTACTATGAAACCTGAATCAGATGGGAACAAAATAGGTTTGGCTGAACAAATTGCTTTGTCTGTAGCCTGGTCACACTGTGCCTGAGACACTGGCGGGTCACACAGTGTTACACTGATAGGAGATCATGGCAAGCAGGATATCAAATTAGCCGTGAGTGTAGCCAAGATTGGTCACATCTGCGAACTCTAGGATCTTTCTGCACTGTCACACTGACCAATTTAAAGCATGGTATTTATTCTCTCAGTCAGATGTTGGAATTCTAGATTTACACTGAACCTCTTCCATCCACCTGACAAAACACAAAGAAGGACTACAAAAACAGAATAACTTTCCAAGTGGTTCATTGTCATGGCAATAAAACTGAAATAGATGAGTCACATGATCACAGCACAGACTTTCGGTTCCATAACTGATTATTCACAGTAATAGTTTAGAATTTCCCATCCTAACAGAGTTCTGTTGAAAATTAGAATCTTTCCTCTTCATCTTTATTAAACATCCTTTCACTTCAAAACCAGCCTGCAGGGAATATCTCACAGAACAATGACAACATCAGTAGACATGCTAATCTGGAAGGGGAAAGACCTCATAGAGTCCCACAGAACCATAGGTAACAATATCTGCTGGAAGAAGGAGAATTAGCTTCCCCTAAGGGTAAGCCCCCTTATTGATTGTCCAGCATAATATGGTTCATCAGCCACATACACACAAACAACAAAAACAGACTTAGCATAATGTTTTTATGTATTGCATACATTTAATCAAAATTTACAAAAGTAAATTTAAAAACTGAAAAACAAAACAAAACCACTGGCTTGGATCTGCCATAACCATGCTTTAGAAATGGAAACAAGCCGGGCGGTGGTGGTGCACGCCTTTAATTCCAGCACTCACAAGGCAGAGCCAGGCAGATCTCTGTGAGTTCGAGGCCAGCCTGGACTACCAAGTGAGTTCCAGGAATGGCACAAAGTTACACAGAGAAACCCTGTCTCGAAAAACCAAAAAAAGAAAGAAAGAAAGAAAGAAGGAAGGAAGGAAGGAAGGAAGGAAGGAAGGAAGGAAGGAAGGAAGGAAGGAAAGAAAGAAAGAAAGAAAGAAAGAAAGAAAGAAAGAAAGAAAGAAAGAAAGAAAGAAAGAAAGGGAAACAATAGTGCTGTATCATACATAAAACTCAGTTGATTTCAGCCTTACAATCAATGACTATGTAGAATAATGTGCTCATGACATAAAGATTAAAAGAAGACTTTTAGTACCATAAAGTTTCATAGATTATTTCATAATAATTTTCTACTTAAATACAAAAATGTCACTTAATACATGTCTAAAAGCTTTTTTTTTAATTTAAGAAAGAAATAAGAATTATATCTTTCTGATGTGTCTCAAACCCTATAATAAGCTTATGTGAAAGTAGAATTTTCTTTAGTTTCAGTTTAGAAAATGTGAAGTGGACAGGCTGGTCAGTGTTAGGATTTTCTAATCACAAACTCCTGGCATTTTATGTGATTAATACTGTTTTATCAAAGATATATTTTCAGGCCACTGACTGAAAAATAGTCATTGTGCTACATAGTTCAGCTCTATTTTGCTCAATGATGGCTATACATATACATCTCTGGATTGAGATTGTAGAGACCGTGTATCATCATCACTTTCTTTTGATACCCCAGGAATATTCGAGGAGAGAATGGAAGAGGAAACTCACAACCACACAGAAATGTGGGAACTGTAGCACCAGCAGATGAGAATGGAGAATGAATTCTTAAATCTGAGACAGGAAAAAAAAACCACACACACAATGTAAAACTACAGCTCGTCCAAGGAAGGAAGGGACTACCATCTCCCATAAGGACCCATCCAAACTGCACTGGCTTCCAGCCCCAAAGCAGTTGTCCAGTCAGGGCCAGCAACAGAGGCCAGCTAGGTAATGAACTAAATGACCAAAAATAAGTTATGGCAGTTACATCACCTCTGTGCTCCCAGAGCTGGCATTCGGTTGTAGACTAAAGGCATTTTATAGTTCTGACCTCAGAGAGAGGCTCACCAAATGGAAAGAGGCAATAGACATAAGCAGCGTTCACCTAGTGGTCACCAAAAAATTGGTCGTTGTAAAACAAGAGAAAGTCACCTTCATCTTGCAAAGAAAGCCTGGCCGCCAGTACCTCTGCTTTTCCACCTCACAGCCACTAGAAGCAGGTTTTCCAAGTCAGAGCAAGAGGCCTGGGCAGCCAGGAAGTTTCAGTTTTCTTCATAGCATTGCTTACAGAAAGTCCGCAGTACTAGAAACAGCCTGGAAAGAACTGTCAACTATGCCAGAAAAACTTCTGCATGAGAGAGAGACCCAATAATTAGCAATAGCAGAGCCACATCCAGAAATCACAGAGTTAACAATGGAGACAAAAGATGACTTTCCATACATTATTCACTAAGCCATCTGAGCAGCTATGACATTTTCATGAATATAAAAAGAAAGAGCAGGCAACCTTAAAAACAAAACAAGTAATCGGAGTGTTGGTAAAGACAGATTACTAGAAGAGAAAACAAAAAAGATTGGACAGTCTGAAGTTCACAAGGTTGAGCACTAAACACCCTACCAGGCCCTCAGACCTTGTCGCTGCACCAGACACACCTTTGCTTATCAAGAACACAGGGATGGAGAATGCAGGCCTGTTCCAAGTAAGGAGTCATTTAGTTTGGCAGCAAGGTGGTTACAAGCAGAAAGACCAGTGGAAGACCCTGCGGGAGTGTGGGCTACCGGATCCCCAGAGAGAAACTGAGGCTGTCTGGGGCTGCCAAGAAGTCGCTAAGTAGGCATGTAGAAAGAGGGGGAGTAGGTACAAGGCAGTTGACTGTCAAGCCTCAGCTGCCTTTATCTTTCTCTCACTCTGATGAGCTAATCCCAGGAGAGAGTCCAAATACAACAGAAAACATCTGGCCGGATATTCGGAGTGTGGGAGCTGAGCTTTTTTCAACAGCTGCAGTTCTCTGCAGGTAAGGAGCGAGGACCCACACAGAAGCAAGCCGCTCACACTGGATGCTCTCACTTGCCTTCTCAAGCTGTCCCCATTCCACAGAAGCCCTCTTCCAAGAACAAGCCCCATAGCCAAAGACAGACTTTAAAGAAGCCTGTTTTTATTGACATTTAATGCGTATATACATCTTGAAGGAGATTTATTCGGGGATATCTGCTAGAGCTGGAGGGTCAACACAAGTGACATTTGCACTATGTCATTGGTGAACACAGTAGCGCCACTGAACGGGCTCTTCAGAGAAAAAGCCTTGATTATTACAAAACCCACTATGGCCAGTTCAATAGAATGCCATCACTCAGGGTGCTCTGAAGGTCCTGTGAACAACTGTAAACATATTCCTGCCATGTTGACATCTGCCTTTCCAAGGCAGGCCCTGTCTGTTACCTGCTCTGAACACTAACAACAAAAAAATCATAGACACCTAAAACCACTTATCCCAGATTCTCTTGAAAATTTGCCAACTTCTTGTCGGCAAACTTGGAAGGTCCCTTGCTCAACACCTTCTACCTGGCAGTGGCGCTCAGTCGTTCAAAAATGCAGTTAGGTGAGAATGTACATAAACGTCCAAGAGAATGATCCATAAAAATCTCAATCCAGAAAACCATTTACATGGCACAAACCAAGCAGGGGGAGGAATCCCCCTCTGCTCCTAAAAAGCCTGAGACAAATCTGGACTCTATTCCACGGTTTTCCCAGAGCTAGGAAGGAAGGAACTAGTTCATAAATTCCATCAGGAGCTTGGGGATTTTTGATGTAATGAGTTTTACAGTTTCAGAGGAGAATGCTTTGCTAATAATTATGTAACAGTAATTAAATCTGAAAAAGGCTGTACTCTAACTATGTTGATTTATTGCAGCCCCTACAAAGCACTCCTCGAGCGTGCGTTGGAGTGTGCTGCCTCCCTCCAGTTTTCTTTAAATTCGCACAGAGCCCTGGGTCACAGATGGTCTGGGATGCTATATTTTCCCCCATTAAATTCCTAATAATCTTTTTCTGAGGCTGAGTCATGGAAGCCTGGGGAGTTCTCATTTTAATTAGAAGGTTTAAGGAGCTAACTCTGTTTGAAATTTTCTCCTAGGAGGGATGGGTGCAGGTGAGCCCATTCAGAAGAATGGCACAGTGCTGGGGCCAGGACCACATTTCCATATTAGATTGCGGCTGGTTTGGCTCGACTCCTGCTTCGGAGGTTGATGATGCATTGTCTGAATTTGAGGAGTCAACTTTGGAAAACGGGACTTATTGGGGGGGTTATTCCTTGGGGGAGGACACAATTTTACTTAGTTCCCATCCCTATTTTGCATATAGAGCAATCATTCAGAAATGTGAATTATTATTTATTATCCCCAAAGAAGTTTAAGTCACATCAATCTGAGCTATTGAAACTGGGAAACCTATTTTGAGACCATTTGTTTTGTGGGGTTTTTTTTCCTTTGAATGCATGACTTAATTTTTAATTCTCCCAAGTTCTAAGACAGCCCGGTGTAATTCAGAATGAGCTTTTGGGTTTGGTTTCAGTAGCAGAAAGGTGTGGAATGTGTGTGAGCAGACAGGACAAGATGCTTAGAATTAGACCTAGAGTTGATTGGGGTTCCAAGAGCAACAGACGAATGATCTCTTCGAGTTTACTGATAGGTCTAAGAGGTTGTAAAAGCCTGGGAAGTGAGGTGAGGTGTTAGGCCCAATTCCCTTACAGTCATGTATGCAGAACAAAATGGGTTTCCGGCTCTCCCCGTCACAGAGCTGGGTCCTCTGGCTTTGCAAAATAATGAGCCTTTCATGCTTCCAATGTAGTGTATTCCAGACAAGGCAGAGAGAACCTGCCGCCACCTCAGTGGCCCCCCAGTAGCTTTAACACAGCATCGGCTCAGAGCTGGCAGCAGCCACACTTCATCAAACTAAAGCCAAGCATACGCCAAGCGAATGAGCGGCTTAAAAACTAGGTTTTGTACATGTAGAATAGTGGCATCTTAGCTCATTAGCAGAAAGAATTCCCCTTCACACCCAGATGGAGCTCTGCTTTCTGTCCATTCTATTCCGTTCTCTGGCCTCTTCAGGCTCAGCTAATTGAGCCATGGCAAGTAGAAGGAAAACAGCCCTACTCAGGTAAAACGGATCCTCTGTCTTTATTGTCATGGTTTCCTTTTTTTTTTTTTCATATCACCTAACTAGTTTACCCAGGGCAGGTTTATGTCTTTATAGCCATGATTGAAAATATTTTATAAATATAAATGCTTAAAGTTTATATTCTCCGCCTGTGGAGTGTGACATTTTAAATACATGTTTTCCAGGGTTGGATGTGTAGTCTGTGTTGTGTATAACAAAAATTAAATTGACAAAGGGAATAGAGTTCTCATGCTCAGTTCTGGGTTACATCAGAAGATATGAAGAAGTGAAGACATAAGCAGCTTAAGGATGCTTTACTGAAAAAGTATTTTAAAGGCATTTAAGGATTTTCAATCTGGAAGAATAAATTTTCTCTCGGATACCTCTAGCCCAAGCTGATGTTTCTAGAATATGCTGGCTATAGCCATATGTTTAGCAATTCCATTTGTGAAATGTGTGGACAAGTGGCTGAGGGCTGCCAGACTGCCTTTCTTGAGCAGGCCTGCCTGCGTATGGGTGCAGATAATCTGTAAGAACAGGGAAACCAACACCACCCCTCCCCACTCTCTTGCATGGAAAATCCAAACAAGTTCTCAGCTGAGGACCAGAGTTTGTGAAGTGGGGATCCTTACACACTTCATTCACAAAATGGCTGGGCAGGAAAGTCAGATGTGTAGGAGACAGTCAAGTAAAAATGTATATGGATATGCCGAGCCAGGAAAACTTTCAAATTATATATGTGCATATAAATTTTTAATTAAAGATAAAGAGAAACCTAACAGAGTTAAGGGAATAATCGACCGAGGGAGTTAAGGGAAGTAAGCCTGTGCCCAAGTCCTCGAAGAGTTAAACAAGCAAAGATTCCGACTTCTGATTAATGGCCAGGGACATCCCAAGCTGCTCTGCCGCCTCAGCAGTGTGCGGCTGGTACAGCGGGGTAATATCTAATAACTAATCTTTGACACAAGAATTAAGTCATTTTGCAAGAAAGCAGATCATTAGAAGCCAAATTGAATTATAAGTAATACTATCTCTGTGGAGGATTGTAAATTAATTGGTTTTTAACAATAACATTTCTGTATTTTATTAAAGCAGCGTAAGAATTGGGTGAAGAAACGAATGTAGCAGATAAACAGGCCAGGTGCTGGTGATGTAAATGAAATCGATGACAGATGGCGAGGAGCACGCTCGCTCACTGTGTGTGTATAATGGATAGAGATAATCAAATTCCTTTGTGAATTGGCGACTTTCTTTACATCAAGAACTTTAGCACGGGTTCACTTATGCTTCTTCCCACCTCCTGGCCCTCCACATGCACGTACGCACACACACACACCCCTCTCTTCATGGGCACATCATCCTAATTATAGCCTATGCTTCTATCAGAAAGATGGGCTGTAACTCTATTTACATAACACTGCACACAAATATCATTCCACCAAATCAACCTGTATACACTAAACAACAGATTTCTCTGGGAAGAACACCTCACTGAAGAAACAAACAACCTGTTTAGGTTAAAGACGTTCAGACGTTCATTTGCTAAGAGAAGTGAGGCTTAGCTTGAGAGGCCAGACCCCATGGAGGAGGAGCCTTCAGATTCATTGCATGGATTTGCTAACAGTGTCTTTAAAGATCGATAAGCATGCTGGTTCCTCTCTTCCTCCTCTAAAAACCCAGTGGTAAGCCTCAGCACTCATGGAGAACCTGATCCAAATCCACAGTGAGTCACAGTCCAAAGGAGCTAATTTTTCTCCTCCCCATTCTTGCACCAAGGGCACTGTTTTATCATTCTGCTTTTGGATAAAGACGAAAGGGCACCAACTATCTTGAGAACATAAACTCACTTTCTACGTGGAATAACAGCAGCAACAACAACAACAAATAGAATCACTGGGGTCCTAACACATGTCCCTCTAACTGCTGAGAGTTAGACTATGCTCAAACCTGTCCTTCCAGTCCTGAGCATGACTTCAGCTCTCCTAGCATCTTCTTAAGTATCAATGGACCTTCCCACGTGGGTGTGTCCATGGCCTTCCAACATTGCTGTGTACAGTACAGCATTCCCAGCTCTTCTGTCTGGAACTCACATGGAAAACGTCCCTTCTCTGGCCTCCTCACCAAGACTTGCAGTTCTCAAGTCATCCTTGCTTCTTATGGCTTCATGTGTAACCAAAATTCATAGCCTGTAGACCTCTCTCAAACCAGTACCATCTCTGGGTCCCACACTGGCATGATGCTAGACCACCTCCCTGAACTGTGTGGTTCCTCAGACCCTGTTTCCTGTGTCTGCAGTTCTCCCACTCCCCATCTGCCTTCACACTGTTTCCAGGGCTTTCAAGCACATTCAATTTTCCTTTGGTTCTCTTGGCAGCATAGGATCCACGGGCTCAGTCCCATGGTTTGTACAGCGCTGAGCTTGCCCAAGGTTAGTCCTTCATGATCCACACGGACACCATGCATATCATTTTAGCTCCAGGACTTCTAAGCCCACTGTCCCTTTAGCTGCAATGTCTCCAACCCCTCACCTTTTTGCTAATGCTAGGAAGGATGGGCAAGCTCACTTCTGTGTGAAGCTCTCACAGACCAGTCTGAACCTCTCAGCATTGTTGTGAGCCTACTGTGTGGTCCCACAGTCTCTCACTGGCCAATATGTCCTCAGATTGCTTTGTGTGTGATAAATTAGTCCTCCCAGCTACACAGGGACGGGGTTCCTTTCATATGAAGACTGCATGCAGGTTACATATGTGTGCCTATCCGCCCTGGCAAACGCCACTGGGGCATGCAAGCCCTGTTCTCTACTTTCTTACTACACAGCAGGCCCCATGCCGAAGACCTACTATTCTCACTCTTCAGGAGGACTTTCTGACTGAATCACATCTCTCATCCATGCTCTTCAGACTAGGCTCGCACCATGGTCTTCCTTCACAAGTGCCTGCTGTCTTTGACCACAGTTCTGACTGGGAACCTTCTCTAAGGCAAGCATCTTCTTACCTCACCTTAGCCCTGGGACCCTCACCCTTGAATCAGCCCATTCATTCTCCTTTCAAAGACCTTCTTAGCTGATCTGTCCTAATGGTGCTAAGCCACACAGTCAGTATCTGGTTCATATATGTTCACTTATGTGTTGTCTATAGGGAAATATGTATTTTTTGTGCTTTTTTTAAAATAAAACACCATGAATCTACCAGATTACTTCAAAATACAACTCACTTGCCCTTGCATCTAGATAGATACAAATATACATATAGATAGATAGAGATAAAGATATGCCTACCAGAATACCTCCATGGACCAAGCTCCAAATTTCACTCTGAGAAGCTAAATGGTATCTGCCTGGCAGGACTCCGTGCTGTAAAGGGCTGGAGTCTGGTCTGGTACTGCTAATTTTGTGTCAATTTCTCCAGAGGGAATAGTGTGCTTTTGGGCTGTTTCTGATTTCCTATTAGATGGCATTTAAGGAAGTATATTATATCCTGAACCTAAAAGGATCAGCTCTTTAATAAACTAAATTGACCTTTCTGTTTTTTACCCCATGGGGATTGGGGTCTTCCTCCTTGCTTTGAAGCCCCCCTTTCTTACCAGACAACAAACTGATTTTGTGTCTGTTTTGTTTGGCTTTTTCACATGACAACCACATATACAGCTGAGCGTAATGACCAAAAGTCACACTCCTGGGCCACTGGGTATGGCCAGATGAGACCATAGATACAATTTGTCGAATTAGTGAGGTAGCTCCTGTTCTGCCTGGTGTGCGCTCTTGGCAGGGCATGAGGTCACGAGAGTCCCAGGCAGTGGCAACCGATCTACTCACTGCTCCGTCCTCAGGCCAGACCAAGAACCTTTAATTCTCATATTCCTAATTGGGAGCTATGTAGTTTTCAATGAAAGGCTTATTTATTGCCAAAGCTGTAAGCTGCAAGTAATCAACTATCAGGAAACTTTACCTACCCAGAATTCTGAATTGTTTGGGTACATCCTTCTAAAAATTGACAGCCTTGGAACCCACGGGTGGCTTAAACCCAAACAATGTTTTCAGAATGGCCAAGCCTCAAGCATATTCTAAATGAAAGCTAAGTTAGTAGATATTGCCTGTCTGAGCTGTGTCTGAGCCACTAACATACTGGGAAATACAGGCGTGATTCCACGCTTCTCCACCTAAATCGCCTTGCTTGCTACAAGACAGAGCCCAGATTTGGATGCACTGCAGCAGCAAGGCTTGTCTTAGCACCTTGAGCTGTTCTTGAAGATTGAGTTTACTTGGAGCCCTTAGCTCTCCTCCCTCTCCAGCAATTTTGGCCTTTCTTTTGCCCAGGAGGGATTCTATGATGGAGTTCCAAAGCCTAGCCTTGCTAGGGCATGTGTAAGCAGCTGCTGCTCCCCCCTGCTCAGTACTGGCTGCAGCTGCCACAGTGCCCCAGAAGGACATTCGAATGGAGTGTGTTCCCGTAATTGCCTTCGCCCCCTGATTGAATTTATGCTCTATTTTAAAGTAACATTTTGTTGCATTTGCATTACCGAAATTACCAGGTTACCGTAAACTATAATCTCAAATCAATGTCCCCCCAAAGAAAACAGGCGTGAACTTTATCACCAACAGCAAATTCAATTTTCACGTTACCTACTGGCAAAGGAGCTTGTGCCAGCAGCACTTGCAGATTCCTGGAAAGTTCTCCAAATAGGAAGAAACTACAAATCTTCCCCTGCAACGCCTCTTACCTTTGTTTTCTATTTAGCCACTGCTCTTCACCTGTACATAAAAACTATCCTTTCCCCATGGGATGGGTACATAAAGGTATTCCTGGCTGGGTGCCTCATACGATGCTGGCACACATGAAGAATGGTTCAAGACACGCTGCCAGTACCTAAAGAGTTAAACAAGCCACAAATTCCACTCTTAGGTATAGCCGCTCCCACACGATTGAAAGGAGGCCTAGGAAGATGGCTGGAGCAGGGTTCACAGCAGTACTACTATGAGTAGCTGAAGAGTAGGAATGAGACAGATCGCTCTCGGCACATCAGTGGTGTGGTGAATGCCGAGAATGGAATATTACTCAGCCTTGCTGCAAGCACGGATGGATTTGGAAAATATGCACAATGAGAGGTGCTGAGCACAAAGGACGGACACCATGTGGTTCCACTTCATATGACTGTGCAGATTTGTGGAACAAGAAAAATAGAGGTCTCCAGCTTTAAGGGAGAACAGTGGGCAGTTATTATTGTTTGTATGTTCAGAGTTTCTGTCTAAGATGATTAAAAAGCTCTAGAAACAGAAGGCTGTGGCCAATGGTCACTTAATGTGAATCTGCTGCTCGTGACATTGCTAATCTCAGGCCTGACAGCAGTTAACAAGGTGACTCAGATCTGTGTATCATATCGCAATAAAAAGACATTCCCCAGCAGTACAGATTTACATTTGTGTTCACTGTAACAGGAACCCTAACAAATTTGAGATTCAAGACAGTCAGGAATTTACCTCCAATTTTCAGAAATCTTTATAACGACGACGAAATGAAGTGTTTTATTCTATATGAAAGAAGCCTGAGAAATACTTGAACTGTGTCTCTTTTATTTATTTGTTTGTTTGATTGATTGATTATCTATCTATTTATTTATTTATTTATTTATTTTTATTTGATAGCCCAGCCACAGTCATCATCCCATCCAGTCCCATCTGCCTCCATCCCCACCCCTCACCCCTGGCCTCTGTCCCTAATCCACTCTTCCTCCATTTCTGTTCAAGAAAGGACAGGCCTCCCTAAACTGTGTCACTTACATAAAGGCGAAAGGGGGAAAGAAAAAAAAAAAAAAAAAATCTTGATTTCTTCTTTAAAAGTCTGAGAGTGTATGTGTGTGTCTACACTGGGAAACATGCACACATCTCCAGTGCACACATGGAGCTTGAGTTTCAGAGCCTCCTCACCGCACCTTCCAACTTGATGTGGGAGAGCTAGGATTCTTACAGATTCTTGACTGCCTTGTCTGAGTTCCGGTGAGCCACCTTCCAGCCCCCATTTGATTTTTATCAGTGGCCACACACTGGGCTCATTGCTCTGCAGGGAAGACTGTGCTCAGACTGAGTTCATTCCTGGAGTTTGGGGGCAGAATTGTAACCCTCAAGAAAGTCTGGAATCACCACAGGCACGTGGCGGTAGTTCCCTGCCTGACACACCGCTGGTTCTGTGGGGCAGGCCCTTGGCATTTGCTTTAGATTGAATCTTTTTACAGTTTTAGTTACTGTCCAACTTTGGTTCACTTGAGGTCTTTAACCTCCATCTAGAGAGCCCTGGTTCTCAAACCCCATCCAACAGCCTCCTCGGGGGCCTAGTTAAAAGCAGACCCCACTGAGTCCTTCCTCGATGTTGACTGGTAGGTGTGGGATGAAGTTGAAGAAGCAGCAGCGATTCTAGCCAGCTTCCAGGCAGCTGCTGGCTCTGTTGGCCCAAGGACTACAACCTCCACCTTAGTCACCTAACAAAGGAATAAGGAAGACAGACTGAGACTGAGGACAGGATGGACTCTGTAACCGAATATGGACGTGTGTGAGAGAAAGGACAGCGTGAATTCCATCCTTAGTGGAGATGAACGGTTCCCTTCCTCTCCTGGGCTAGACCATATCGAGGAAAAGAATTGTTATATTCTGTTCTGAGTCTTTGCTGCTCTTTCCTCTGAAGCACCTTTTCGATACAGTGTATGATTGTGCTCAAGAGCATCAGACACCCTGGAGTTCCATCACCAGGCAAAGAGCCAGGATGCAGTCACCAGCTCCCACCCACCTTCGACTTTCTGGTTCTGTTGCCAATCACTCATTAAATGGCCACCATCACATCTCCATTCACTTTTTCACACTTCAGAGGTTTAAGCAAGTGCCTTCGTACTGCCCATGGCTTTCAATGCTGTCTCCAGACAGGGTTTCCATCTGTGTGTGTTTCTCAGAAACTTTTACATTGTTTTCTGAGTCCCAAGTTCTAAGAAAAGTCAGTGTGAGAATTAGAGAACCGGAGGAAATATTATAATTAGTACCCATAGTTAGTTCTTCAAGAACAAAGCTTAACAACAAAACTGGAGTCCATGCCAGCTGGATGCACACTCCTAACATCAGGTAGAAGGCCAGTGAAGAAGGAACTGATTAGCAATCAGGGCAGAGGACCTGGTGCAGCCTCCTAGAGAAGCATCCGGATCAGCCTCCATCAGGTACTGCCCAGCTTTCCTGTTGCTCTGGGCAGTAGAGACCCCAGTGAGTTGTTCTCGATGATGCAGTGTATAGTGGAGCTTTCTGCACAGCTCCAGGGATTGACTTGCTGGGGCAGTGATGAAATGAAGCAAAGACAAACACAGAGACATAAGGACAGAAAAGCTGAGATTGGGTGAACTGGACTCTCTGATGGAGAAGACACGGTACCCTAGAAGCTCAAAGTATTATATACAATTGAATAGGGAAGAAGGGTTGTTGCATCCAGATGAACAAGGAAGCAGGTTTAGCTGATCACAGTAGGCACAGACTCGGAAAGAGAGCAGTCTTCCCATAAACATCTGGGGCAAGAAAGTTACAGTAGACATTTTCTGTACACTCTGTCAACATCTGGACATGGACAAGAGGAAGTCTTTGCCATCCCTCTGAGACTCATCCTTGGTAGGGGATGACTTGCCACTCCCATGGATCCTTGACATGTCCATACCCGTATCAAACAATATGCATTCACTCAAGACTTCACTTGCTACAGCACACCAATGAGTTCACACTTACAGTTCATATATAGTGTGCTTCCTGTAAATTCTCTGACCGCTCCCTCAAAGTATCACACATTTTTAATGCAAAATAAATCCTTAATAGGCAGTAGCCTTGTATAATTGCATGAGAGGCTGTTACCTTACTAGGAGATCTGAATTTTAAATTATGTTTTTCATTATTTGACTATTAATTTCTAAAGGCAATAGTTTTTGAAAGCACTACTCAACTTAGTGTATTTTGTTCTTTAAACATGAACTTTAGCTATCCAAATAATGGAGTGTGAAGATTGCTAGAAGTATGTTTGAAATAATCATAATTTCGAAACTTCTAAGAATTCCTAAGAATATTATTTATTATTATCCCAGAATCTCAAAGAGGAACATGTCAGAATTTAAAAAATGTTTAAAAAAAACTTGCCTTGTTTTTTCACTGAATATTATAATTCTTAAATGTATCATTGCTGCTTAAAAATTACACTTTCTTTTCACTACAGTGTAATATTCTAATAATTAGCATACTGCAGTTGATATGTTCAGATACAATGGCTCTCTGGGATTTTTTTAAACTTTTGCTCAAGATTAATTGTCCTGATATAAATCACTTTCTGGTGAGCATTCTTGTTGTCCTTGTGCAACAGAGATTTCTCTAGGGAACACAGCATTTCAATACCATAGCAAATATACTTCTGAAATAACTACAAGTTTCTTCTTGCTCCCATAATGTAAGAGGCTCTGCTGTGCATCTTCTTGGACATGGAGGCTGTTCAGCATGGCATCTTTATTGATTCAATCAAGCTGTTTGGATGACACATTTCCCCAGTTACTAATGAGGCCAAGAATCTTTTCATATCTCTATTCATCATTTTCCCTTGTCATAAAAAATTTAAACAATTTTCCATTTTTGGTGGGCTATAGAAGAACATCCCCCCCACATACTTCACGTTATGAAGTAACTGTGCTACACATCTTTAAATTTATAATTTTTTCCTACTTTACAGGTGACGTGAAAGCATTTCTAGGGCTGGTGAGGTGCTCAGTGAGTAAACAGTTTGGTGAGTAAGCATGAACACCTGAGTCTGGGTTCCCAGCACCCACACATTAACCAGGCATGGTGGTGAATGCCTGTGACTCTGGTGCTGAAGGGTGGAGGCAGGAGGATGCCAGGGTCTCACAAGCCAGGTAGTTAGCTGAAACAGTAAACTCTAGGTAGAGAGAGCCCATGACTCAAACAATAAGGTGAAGAAGCAATTGAGGAACTATATCCCAGTGCCAAATTTCTGGCCTCTACATGTACCTATACAGACCAACACATCTGTGTGCAAGTGTGTGTGTGTGTGTGTGTGTGTGTGTGTGTGTGTGTGTGTGTGTGTGTGAATACAAAGAAAATAACATAATTTTATTTTAAGTCCTATTCTTTTCTACATGTTAAAATTTCTTCCTAACTAGAAATTAAAAAGATTTAAACTTAGATGTTTATTTCTAAGGCTTTATTGTTCTACCTTTAATATATAAGTTTAGTGATGGTCTTTGTACTTGGTATGATGTTGGATTTATCTTCATTTATCTCCATGGAGAAAACTAATCTCATTTCACTGAGTAGTCTGCTCTCAAAAACATTCAAATAGTCCTCTACCATCTATCCAGTGTCCATATACAGGAACCTACCTGTCTCTGGGTCCTGACTTAGATCATTGCTTAGTCAAACTGATCGGTTTGTCCATTCTTGTATAGATACTTTATCTTTTTATGTATTTGTGTTTAATATATTAGTTTTATATACATTAGCCTGACGTTGAAGTCACTACACTCTTATGAAAGACCCTGAGCAAAGGACCCAGGTGAGCTGATCTGCACCATCTGCACCAGTGCATCTGATCTGCATCCTGAACCTGTGGAAGCTATGGTGGACCAACGTTTATTGCTAAAAGCTCTGTTCGGGGAGAGGAAGGATTTGTAATACAACAGTAGATAACCAGTACAAATATTATAAAATAAAGGAGGGAAAAGAACATCCTAGAGACACTCTGAAATGTCACAGTGTTGATTATTGCTTTCACTGGGGAGCTAGTCAAGCCTCCCCTTAATTCTGGAGTGACCCTGTTTTGTAGGAGAAGAATCTTCATTGGATGATGAGAAAGAGTTGATAAAGATTAGGAAATGCTGACCTCTGGTTACACAACTATTGACTAGTAATTAAATCAATAAGCCTGTCTAAGACACCTACAATTTGAATAGTAGTGGTTTAGATGACGGAGTGGAAACAACATGGTTAAACGCTAGCCGCTGCCGCTTGTTGAAGGAGAGTCTATCATGCAGACACTACTCGCTGAGAGGACGCCAGGCAGGTTTGACGTTGTTTCATTCCTCAGACCATCTGGATCACTCACTCAGAAACTCCAAATGGACAACATAGCTTCTAAAATTCAGTTAGCTTACTTCCAGAAATTCATTTATGCAATAGGAGGAGCTGCAATTAAACACTCACATCTGGCAGGGTCTGTGGAAGGTGGGGGTGTGAGCACAGATGTAGGGGGATCCGTCTTCCACCTCCCTTTAAAAGATCCTGGAAGAGTCTGCAGGATGCCTCAGTTCAGGTGCTTGCCACGCAAGCCAAGTGACCTGGGTTCGAGGCTCTGATCTGGTGAAAGATGACTGGCTCTGGCAAGTTGTCTCCTGACCTCCTGTCAGTGCTCCTGACAGACTGAGATGCATGCATGCCCGCACACAAACACCATACACAGACATAATAATAAAAAATAAACTAGACCTGGAGTGATGGCCCAGAGATTAGCAGCCCTGGCTGCTCTTCCAGAGGACCCAAGGTTCAATTCCCAGTACCTATTGGCTTTCAAGCCTCCATAATTCCAGTTCCAGGGGATCTTATGCCCTCTTCTGGTCCCTGTGGGCACTGCACACACTGGTGTACAGACACGTGCAGGCAAAACATTTGCACATATAAAATAAATCAATAAATCTTTGTTAAAAGAGGAGCAGGAAAGATGGCTAAGTAGCTAGGAACATTGGCTGCTCTTCCAGAGGACCTGGGTTTGATTCTCAGAATACACATGGTGGCTGACGACCATCCATAACTTCAGTTCTTTGGGATCTGACACCCTCTTCTTGCCTCTATGGGCATCAGGCATGCATGTGGTAATTACTAAAATATCCATGATGATATACAAGTAATAGAATGTTTGCAGCAGTGGCTAACTTATTGAGCAACTACTGTGTGCCAGGGACTGTATTGTATTTAACAGAGCAAGCAAATAAACTCGGCATGGTCTTGTCCACACTAAGTTCACCTTGTGGTAGAAACTGCAGTCTATTATAAGCATTTAAAATGACATGAGCTTTGAGGAAAGGGAAAACAGAATGCTCCTGTGGTTGCACTTATATTGAGACCGGAAGGACAGAGAACCAAGAGTGTTGCTGGTGGAGGCTACAGTGTTACCAACCACCTTGTGATGAAGAACCTGGCTTAAAAGGACAGAGAGAAGCTGATGAGACTAGAATGTTTGGAGGGTGGAGAGGAGCTGGGAGAGTGGGCTGGACCTGCAGCCAGTCGGCCTGTGTTCACCTGAGGTACTGTGGTACATCCCTGCAGGGATGCAAGCATCGTGACTGGCCTGACTCTTGGGATGATGGGTCAGTCACTGTAGCCTTGGAGCCACAAGGACGGAAAGTAGACGTAGTCAGCAGCCAACCTGACCGGCTATCCCTGGGTCTGAGTCACACATACCTCATGTCTGCTGGCTTTCTGCTCTGCTTCTTGTCCTTTGCATTCACATTCCGTGAGTTCACAGAACTCATCTTCCCGTGTGCGACTTGGATTTTCTGAAGCACCCAATTTCCTGGCCCCATTACAGTTTACAGCCTCATCATGGAGCCTTTCCTCTCGAAACTGCATTTTCTTCACGTCTGTTTTGCACCATTTCATGGTCGTGAGATATCTTTTATCTTTTCTAAACAATTCTATTGTTTTCTTTCTTTATTTACAAAAGTCAAGATATGTTCACATTTGATAAAAAGGGAAGGTCTGTCTAGGCAAAGGAAGGAAACAGAGCTCTAGTTTTATTGGGTGCTTCAAAGACGGTCCACTTGAGCATGTGTGGCCTCTGGTGCCGGGCCCTCTTCTAGTCTGCTTTCTCTCCATTAAAACACACCACCAAACCTTCTAAATGAATGTTCAAACTCAACACCTTTTGCTTTGTATTTTGTTCATTTTCTGAGAAGTTCATAATGGAGTACTGTATTGACATAATTTCCCTCTTCCCAAACTCCTCCCACATCCCCCTAGTCCCTCTCAAATTCAAGGCCTCCTTTTTCTTTGTTATTGTTATACACACACACACACACACACACACACACACACACACACACACACACACACACACACACACACAGAGTAACTTTCTGAGTCCACTTAGTATTGCTTGTATGTATATGTGTTTAGGATCGACCAGTTGGTATTAGATCTTATATCAGGGCATTCATCCCTAGAGTAGAGTGTTTGTCCCTCTCTCTCCATAATTGCCTGTGGCTATAAATATAGGAATGGGCTTTGTGAGACCTCCCCCATCCACACTGGCATGTCAGTTGCTGTTGTCATTTCTCAGGCCTTGCTTAGGCAATAGTATTGTTGAGATTTCCTGTGTGCAACTTTGTGTGTAGGGCACACTGTCCTCTCTGGAGCTGCCCTTCATTATTACCTGTACCTGAAATGTGGCACAATTCCAGAAATGTGATGCTTGCCCTTTCTTATACAAATTTTATTTCAATGCTATTTCTTTACACAGTTTCTTTCTTTCTTACGGGGGAGGGGAACACATGCTGGTAAACATGTGGAGACTAGAAAACAGCCTGTGGGAGTCAGTTCTCTACACCATGTGGGTCTTGGTGATAGAATTCAGGTCTTTGGGCTTGGCAGAAAGATCCTTTACCCACTGAGCCATCTTGCCAGTCTTAAAAGTTTATTTTAAATAATTTTTCTTATAAAACATTTTAATTGTAAATAGAGAGGGTAATCTAGCTGAACACAAAAGTATCCATCACTTAAGTGTAGAAACTCCAGACATTTTGTTATATTTGCTTCAGCTCTTTTAAGTAAGATATTCTTACTTATCAAAATTCCTCCAGAAAACTTTAAAACTGACACTCCATACTTGTACATCTTTATGCAGTACAGGGTGATGACTGGGTGGACATTCATAATACATGACACGTAATTCAGTGTATACAATACCTTGTTCTTGGAAACCACAAGAGAATGGGCACTTCCTTTATGTTGAGTACTTATCATTTCTTTGTCTTGGGAAGCTTTAGATTTCTCTCTTCTTTCTCTTTTGGAGTGTAGCTGAAACTCCAGTCACCCTACTGTGTGTGCAACATTGGGCTCATTCCACCTGGGCGTCTACCCTGGATCTCCTCACTCAGCCTCACCCTTTCTTTGTCCTCTATTACATCCTCCAGTGGCCACCTGTCTCCTTTGCTTTTCCAAGACCAGCTTGCAGGCTTCCACATGAGTAAGAAGATGCAGTGCTTGTCTTTCCATGACTACCTTCCCTTGCTTCACATAATATTCGCCAGTTCCGTCCTCAATACCACAAGTGACAGATTCACTTTTTTTGAAAATAAAACTCCATCATCTACATATGCATGATTTTCTTTGTTCACTTACCAGTGGGCACCTCAGCGGATTCCATGCTTTGGCCTTTTGTTTTTCACTAAATATAATGTTCCTGAGGAAGCTGATCTATACTTCTGGTTTCAAGGTTCACTTCAGATAAATGATGCAATTCAGGGACTTGAACCTCTAGCTCAGTCCTCAGTTCAGGTCCACACTAATATATCTATCTTGCTCTCCTTTGGCAGTGGTCCACAACTGCTAATGTATATTAGAACTATCTGGGAGCTTTCTCGGTCCTGCTCCCAGGATTCTGGATTCAACACCTGAGATGGAACCCAAAGATACACTTTCCTAATTGAAGCCTGAGTGATGCTGATGGTCCTCTGGGAGTCAGAATTTGAGAGCCAATACATTTAGACACTTCACAGTGAGGGCATCCAGAGCAGTTTCCATCCTCATCACCTCCCAGGCCTTTCACCCTTTATTCCTTCCTGCCAATACCATATGCCTACTGCTTAATTATTTTGTTTCATAAAATTGACAGGCCTCAGGGTTCAACAGCATAGCACTGCCGCTACCCTCAGAAGCCACCGTGTAATAAATTTACATTTATTGATATGTAATGTATGATAAAGTAATGATATGATAAACATTTACCAAACTGATCAGAATCTGCAGAACAGCTTAATATAGTGCTGTGCTTAGTTGCATGAACTGACTTCCTCATCAACATTGCTGCTGTCTTGTGGTGCTGAGCACACTCTCAAATACCCAAGTTTCTTGTGAGGCACACCTACTCTCCATGCCAGCTCTGAGCTCAGAAGCTTCTTCAACTCCTATTTATGTTTTCAACTCATCCCTATAAGCACAGCCTCAGAAAGGGCTTTAAGTCACCTCTTATGGGAACCATGAACATATTCTCCACACGGTTTTCCCTGCCATCTTTCTCTTGGTATGTCCACACTGGTATTGGTTTGCTAATTTGAAATAAAAATTTGACCCTCCCTTTAACTTAAAAAAGAAACATCAGGAACTAGGTTGTCAAGTGCCACCTGTATTAGTTACTAGTACATAGCAAAGGCAAAACTATCCCCTGTAAAACAGCTTATAAGAAAAAGGGTCTGTTTGTTGCTTACTTTTCATGTGCCCAGGCAGAACTTCATGGCAACAAGGCGGAAGTGAGGACCTCTTTCACATGACAATGGACAAGAATCAAAGAGAAGCAGTCATAGGGAGAGACCAGGTCAAATTCTAGACCTCGTGGAAATGCCCCTAGTGGGCTACTTCATCTAGACAGATCCCGCTTCCACAATTCTTCTAACTACACCAAATGCACAGTCACATTTGGAGTCCATCAGTGCTTAAATCTCTGTTCATTAGATACAGTTCATTGGACACAACCTACTGGTCTTGGTTGAACATACTGACCCTATCCTCCCAGATCCATCCCCTACTTCTTACCTACCCAATTTTCTGTCCTCTTTTCTTTCTTTCTTTTCTTTCCCCTAACTGATTGAATACAGTCTATGTTCCCATATACTCTTGGCTGTGTGGCCTTTCTTAACCCAGTCCAACTGACAAAACAAACCAGCTACTATCTTTTCACCTTTCTTCACGATTTCTCGTGTAGATGTGCATAGTCACCGTGGTAGAAAGCATAGTCAGTTAAAAGCCAAAAGTGGCATATCTCTCTTCCTCTACTCAGGAGAACTGGCTTGTTTCCCTTAGTTCCAGTTAAAAAGAAAATACTGGAAAAGGAGAGAGTTAGGCCCAACCTGAGTCAGGTGATCAAACCTTAATGGTTAGATGGCACCCAGGCCAGAAAATACAGGCATAGAAGACCAACTTGGGGGTGGGACATTTGCAATGCCTCCTACACTCAGGTAATTGGAGATCTTGGAGCCTACATTTGAGCAGATAGCTACTATTATCAAAAACCAGTAATCTAGGTGAGAATAAACTCAAGTCAATCTAAGATATCCTGGGCAGGAATACAGATGCCACATTTTAGTCATATTAAGAAGAAGACATGATCAAATTTCTACATAAATGATAAGGAAATCAGAAGGGTGTTGGGCTAACTACAAAACAAATGGAGAGAGAAGTTCACAAAGTGAAATGGTAATTTTATCCTCAAATTCTGTGACTGAGAGTTGGTCATTTAAGATATGAAAAGAAGGACACTTTTGGACATTCAAAGACCAGACTGAAAAGGAATTGCTTTACACGTACCTTCTGAAAAAAAATTAAAACTACTAGAGAAAATTGCATATTCAAGCATTCAAGTGACAACAATTATAAAGAATAAAAGGTGATTAATATGCAACTGAGGAGAAAAAAAAATTGTCCAGAGACTTGGACAATGAAGTTAGCAAGCCATGATTAAGGTCAACAATTATTGTAAGTTCTGTGAAGTTTAGTGATGTTGATTGTGACGGCTATTCTTGGCTATCAACTAGAATTCATCTGGAAAGAACGAAAACCCAAGTGTCTGGGTACACCTGTGAGGAATTCTTTCTTTGTTGAATCATTTGAAATGAGAAGACCCACTTTTAATCCAGATCTTTTGGGGTAGGAAGACCCACCATTAATCTGGGCCATATTTGGTAGAAACGTATATAAAGAGCGAGGAAGAAGGAAGCTTTCTCTCTCAGCCTGCTTGCCCTCACTCTTACTGACAAGGTCATTACTTCACTGGCATTCGAGCCTGAAACTTCTTCAGGATTCCAGCATAAATTGAGACATCCAACCTCATGGACTGAACAACTACTGAATTCTAGGACTTTCTGTTGGAAGACTGCCAATGTTGGACGAGCTGGGCCACAGCCTGTAAGCCTAATAATAATTAAATTCTGTCTGTTCTATTCTTCTTGAGAACCTGACTGGTACATCAATAATCTAGGAACAAGCAAGAAAATGTAAGTTAAACTGCGTTTATTTCAGTTCATTTTTGTTGCTGCACCAGAATTCCTGAGGGGTGGATCTCTGCAAAGAAAGAGCTCTATCTGTCTCAACAGTCTCAAAAGCTTCAAAGTCCGAAATTGGGTGGCTGCATCTGGTCAGTTTCTAATAAAGAGCTCTTGTTACCTTCAATTCACAGAAGAATTGGAACAGCAAGTAAGTATGTAGGGGAAGAAAGGACAAGAAGTCAAAAGCCAAGACTGCTCACCCAGAAGAAAATTCACCACTTCTGAGAGCAGACACCTTCATCAGAACACACCTCCCAAAAAATGCTGCCTTGGGGATCATGCTCCCCACACATGAACCCCAGGGGGTGGGTTCAAACCACAGCAACACTGAAACTACAAGTCCATATTCTACAAATCACCGGAATAAGTGTGAGTAGACAGCAAATAAAGGTAAATGCATATATTATAAAATCGTTGATATTATTATTAGTGTGGGTATGTATGATAAATGTGCATGCTGTGTATGTGTGGTGTATGTTATGCTGGTATGTATATAAGAGGAGCAGAAAAGGAGGTTCAGTGTCTTTATTGTCTTTTGCCTTATTCTCTTGATACAGTCTCTCTCTCTCTCTCTCTCTCTCTCTCTCTTTCTCTCTCTCTCTTTCTCTCTCTCTCTCTCTCTCTCTCTCTCTCTCTCTCTCTCTCTCTCTCTCTGTATGAAGCTCACAGTTTCAGCTAGGATGATTGGCCACTGACTTCCTTGGACCCACCTGTCTCTTATCCCAGTCCTGGGGTTACAGGATTACACAGCTTTGCCCAGACTTTTTTTAAAAGTGGATTTTAGAGATTTGAACTCAGGCAGGTCCACAGGCTCCCACAGCAAGCGCTCTTACCCACTGAGCCATCTTCCCATATTTATTATTTTTAATTTTTGAAGAAATATTTAATAGTATTTGGAAAAGCATTCTTAAATTTTGATTGTTCAAAAGCTAAGTTAAATTATAATATGTTTGCCACAAAACTAATTTAGCTGGCTAGCCCTACTACCATAGTTCATTGTCAAATTTTAACGTTTATTGGAACCAGGCATTCAACTAAGGCAGGGTGAGCAAAACAGAATTATATTCTCATGTTTACTTCAAATTTTGATATATAGTTTACTATGAGTTTTTGCATTAATTTCAACTTGACCAAACTTTTGAAAAAAGATGAAAAAAATTAACAAATAGTAACAACACACATTTTTATCGATATAGAAGCTATGTGAGCTTTGCCAGATGAAAAACACATATGAAAACCAATAAAAGGAAAGCAGGGGAAATGTAAACAGAAAAACAAAAAGTCAGACAGACAGACTATTTCCAATGGTAAAATAGATTTTAGTACATTCATACTTTTCAGTATTTCTTCTAAAGCCTATCTATATCAAGGAGATAAAGAGATGAATGTTGCAAAGAAGTCCATAAATGAACAACAGACGAAAGTCAAGGAAATTTAAGGATATTCATTAGTTCCCATCTGTTAATGTAAAAGTAGCTCTCTCGGCTTCCAAAGGCCTTGGACAACTTCCCAGAAATAAATTAATTTTTGAGTTTCTGTCCAGCCTAACAGTGCCCAGGTAGGGTGATACCTTCTTCATGGCCCTAGTCTCCAGCATGACCTTCCTCACCTAGCTGACCAAGCTAGGGCCTCTTAAGGCTGCATCAGTGAGGATTCTTTTGGACCCCACAATGAGAAGAACCTCGCTGTTTTCATGTCCCAGCAAGCTGAACATTTTCTGGGCTTTAGAAATGTTCAGCCAATAGCTTGCCCTATAGACTAGACTGCAGGCTCCATGGTGACGGTGGCTGTGCTGCACGAGTTTTGAACCAGTGGCAGTAAAGCACCTGCCACCTGATAAGTTACTCATTGTTGAGTGATGCCAGTGAGGTTCTCATCACAACTGTTCATGGTTTCTTTTCTATTTCTACTATTATTATAGCAACTTTAGCATCTATTTATAGCAGATGGGCCAAATGACTTCCATCAACTCTTTTTAAAAATGCTTTTGGCAACTGCCATATTTAGAGCCAGCCTGTCCAGGCAAACGGAAAGGACAGTGGGCACTGTGAATGTGATGGCATTGTGTGTCTATCCCTATCTGGGAATGAGCCCTGTCATCTGCCTATATCACTTCCTATCCTGCTAGCCGGGATGCCTTCTCCTGTGTTGTGGTAGTAGCCCCGGGGCATATGTGTGGCATTCAGTTAGCTGACATAATTTTGAGGTTTTTGTTATTCTCGAGGTAGAGAAATAGACCCGTGGTGTCCAGTAGCAATCTCTTCCCACACAACACGCAAACTCTCCACAGAAGGGGCAGAGTGAGGAAGTGTTGTCTTGGGAGTGCCCTCACCCTCACGTTTTGTACAGAGAGTTCCCTCATTGGGGCCTATTGTAACCTCCTGCATCTCACTTCACGCCATTGTTCCCCTCATTCACATACCAAAACATTACTAGCTCTGGAGTCCAAGTGTGGCCTCTAATAGTCTACGCGTACCCATCAGGGAAAGCTGGTACACTCCACCTTTACCACCTGAAGTCTTCTTTCTAGAGAGCTACAGTGGTTCTGTGGTCTGAAGGCAGGCATGCTGTCTTAATAATGGAGATTCTGTAACTCAATTAGCCCGGGAGAAAAGCAATAAAGGAGAGGCAGCTGTCTGGCAAGCCTGAGCATCCTGCCTTAGGACGCCTCCAGCAGTGAAAGCGGGGAAGGGGAAGGTAGCAGAGTTTGATTGTTTTCTGCTTCTTTTCCGTCTACCACTCATTTTATTCTCATACCAAACATCTAAGGGGTTAATAGCATCAGTCTCCATCACTCTACCCCACCTTGAGTCCTTCAGGAAAATTACATGCCACAGTGGACTCTCATTTTACCCAACATTTAGTTTCCAAAACCAGCATTTGGAGTAACAATTGTTTATAGATAAAATTACCCTGGAAAAATTTACATGACCCTGAAGAGCAACATACAGATGTAATATCTGAACAAGAAACTGGGCAGCCACTTTTTCCTGTAGTAATTAAATGAATGGATACTTCCTGCACTGAGTACCCAATGGAGAAGTTGGTTTGGATGTGATGACTCTACCACATGAATACATTGTGTGTGTGTATGTGTGTGTGTGTGTGTGTGTGTGTGTGTGTGTGTATTCAGAAACATCGTGCAGCATTGAATTAAAGTGAAATTTTACATGGCAACTGAGCATACGATATGGTTCCACAGTATTTCTTTTTATGAATATTTTATTTTTCTTATTAGATCCATTCCCAATAGTTTATGGTTTCTGAGCCATTGTGAAGGAGCTGTTATTTGTTTTTCATTTCAATTTTTAGTAGTTATTGTTAGCAGATGGTAAAACTATTGATTCAGAAGTGCTTTGTGGTACTCCAACAGTTTAATAAATTCTGCTAGCTTTATTAATAACTTTGAAACAGACACTCTCATGTTTTATAGGTACACGGCGGTAATCATTACCAGCAGCCAGTCACAGGTCCTCTGCTGTTTCAACACTAGTCTGCTAGTTTTGTTTTTCTTGCTGTGGGCCATTTGCTTGAAACATCCCAGTATTCCAAAATAAGGGTGAAAATGGGTGTTTCATTGTTCTTGATCTAACAGGAAATGCCTTGCTCAGCCTCTCAGTGTCAGAACTATCACTCCTAGTTTTGGATAAGCTGCCTTCACAACACTCTCGTACATGCCTCCATGCCCTTAATGGTACAAATCCAGTGCTCATCTGGATTTGTCATTAGTGAGCACTTCCTATTTATAAAGCACGCAGAGATGGTTAGACAGTGTGCCCCAAGAACATATTGACTAAGTGAGAGTTACTATCATTTTCTTGCCATCTCTGAGAACATCCTCAGGTTATCTTTAATAATAAGAGATATGTGAGAGATACCCGAGACTCTAAAGTAGCATGGGTCTCACCAATTATGCCACATTCTTACTAGACTGTGATGGAAGGCTAATGTCAAAAAGATCTGGAAATATGGTTTGAGTAACTTAGGGTGCAAAGTTATCTTAATCTCCTTCAAATTGCTAGTCATGTGTCTTCCTAAAGCAAGGTCTGAAGGAATAAGTTTAAACCATTCAGTACTTAGCAGGATTACACTGCAAACCAAAAGAGCTGATAACCTCTTTCACCAAGGTCAAATGATTACATGGTGTCCTTTCTAGGTAAGGCTGTGTCTCTGAGCCAATTACTTCTCAGTACATCCAGTATGGGTTTTACAGTGCAAAAACAGATCAGTGACCTTTCTGAGCAGTCATTTTTCTTTTTTTGTTTTAATATTGAACACAACTATTATTATACTGATCTGGAAAAAAGAATTAGTACAGTTAGGCTCCAAATGAGCATGGAGTCCATGGTACAGTCAAGCAACTTGAGTATGACTCATGAGACAGTGAAAGACCCACACGAACATGATCAACGTGCATTTTGTTGCTGTGAAATAAAGCAGAGGGGTCATAAGATACACATCAGGAGGTAAATTTATCCTGTTTGGTGTGAGGAGTAGTTTATTTTCTGGTGTTCATGTGTGGTACAATTTCAGCCACTATTAGAGACTTCAGAGGGCTTTTTGTGTACTGATATGTTATATAATATATAATAGTAAATCTAAAACATAAACTTAATTCAGAATTGATCCCAGCCTTCCTGGACTCTCCTCATCTATGGCCAGGGAGGAAATAGTATTTTTCAAATTTCCATACAGGTTGTATTTAGCCTCCTCTGGAATGACCACAGTCCCAGTCACTCACTAACTTCAGAGGAGCACAGGACAGGCCCCAGGGACAAAATTGGGCTCTTACTTCTCCTCATTGGTCATATTGTAACACAACTTCTCCATGGCCTGCTCCAAGCAGGGTATTAGTAAACAAAGAGTGAAGAAAACCCGTAATTCTCTGGTAGAAGAGGAGCCTTTCTGGGCTTGGGCTAAGACCTTGTACCTCAGAGGTATTATTCTGAATATGTTCTATGAAGGGAGTGTGTGCCAGGGATTTAAAAAAAAAAAAACAGGTGCCACTGGTCCTCATCCATAGCTGAAACATAAGAACCTAAAGATATAGTCAGTGTAACAAGTGTTGGGGAGAGTACAGGAGGCATGAACAGACAGGGGAGGTGTTCTTGGGATAGGAGTCTATCTGCTCGCCTTCAGTTCTTGACTTTGCCCTCCACAGTCACAACTTCTATGGCTTTGTGCATGGGCTCTTCATCTCCAAAGAACTGCACAGGATTGATGGCCTTCAAGTTCTTGGCCAGTTCATAGACGATAGAAATGGCTAATACTGGTTAGCAAGTTCAGCTCCATTACGGCTACTTCTGGGAGACCATCTAGATCATTGGTTCTCAAACTGTGGGCCTCTTTGACAACCCTCTATCTCCACAACTATTTATGCTATGATTCATAGTGGTAGCAAAATTACAGTTATGAAGTATGAATGAAAATAATTTTATAGATGGGGAGCCAGCACAACATGAGGAACTGTATTAAAGGGTCAAAGCATTAGGAAGGTTGAGAATCACTGATCTAGGTGCTTGGCAATGCCTGTAAGGCCATTGCAGTGAGTTGCAATCAAGACTCATTTCCCTCCTTGATCTGGAGGTCAATTTCTTCACTCCAGAAGGACAGTGCACTGGGGGTAATGTCCTGCAGACTCTCACAGAACAATGGCAGATCCTCGGTGAGGTCTGCATACCTTCGATCCTTACTGATGTTACCAAAGACTAGATGATTAGTCTCCATCGAAGTGGTGGGAAGTCATAGAAGTGCCTCTAGATCTTTGCCTATCTCACCATGCTTGGCAGCAGGTTCTGTCTTATTGAAGCCAGTCGCCCCCCCCCCCATGATGCTGCTCACCATGGTGCCAGGTCTTCACCAATGACAACTATACTTGCTCGACGGCATCCAGTAGTGGCCAGAAGATTGGATGTCAAATTAACAGCCAGCATCTCTCGGTGCCTGCACACAGTGCTTTGCCTCCTCATGGTGCACAGGATCAGGTAATCATGGTAGAAGCTGCTGAAACAGGTCACCACGTTCCAGATCCTCTCACTGGGCTGGATCAGCACCAGCTTGTAGGTGGCAATGGCAGCAGGCTGAGGATGCAGCGGTGACTCTGTTTGAACGTTAAAAAATACTGTGCATGGTAAATTTGGGACTTCATGAAAAAGGTAAGCGTACTTAAAAATGGTTCACCTTGAATTCCATGTGCTACATGAATATTTAAGTTAAGATGCTAATAAACTAGATTCTAAAAAAAAATACTACTTTATTTTCAGCAGCTCACTGAGAATGTGAAAATACTTATGGTTCTCATAATGATAAATAAAGTCTTTATAATAAGACTTATCAAACCTTAAAACATGAAAATGTCATATGGACATTTACCATGTAGAATGGATTCCCATATGTAAAAAAAAAAATACTTTCTGGGTGTTTCATTTATAAAACAAATAATTTCCAACTTAATTAAAATACACAATAATTGTTCTTTCGTTATTGAATTTAAATGTATGCATGCATATTTAACTAATACTCACTTTAAGGGCAATACCCTAGTTGCTATAACTGGTCCACTTTTTTTCTAGCAGTCATATCTTAGCTCCTTTGTATACAGTATTTGCTGTGTTACTCAAAGAAGAATATCAACGGGATGTATTATCTTAAACAGCAAAATTCTTAGCCTCTACACAAAAATTAATGCTGTCTGAGTCAGTATAAGTATTCTTCAAGTTCCTCTAATTATACCCTCTTTAAAGATTTCTCAGCCTCATTCCTGCTCTCTCAACTCCTCTGGGTGGTTTATCCCTTCTTGAGCAATCCTAACAAAAGCCAATCATCAGCATGGCAAGCTGCTATTGACTCTGCACCTTCACACCATACATGTAGCATGTAGGGAACCAGAGCCATTGGCCCATCTTCATCACTAATGGCCGCCACAAAGCCTAAAGAGGCAATCTGATGCCAGCCATGAAGACATTTTCCACAACACCATCACCGAAACAAAAGGAACACTGCCAAATCAGGAGTGCCTGGCTTCCCCGTCCAGGAAAACCATCCTCATGTTCTTTCCTTTCCCTGTCGCAAATTACATTTCTTCTTTTTTCTCAAACTTTTTCTAAGGTGGAGAGTGTAAGGTGTGTTTCTCCATCACTAATGACTAAGTCATTGGTGTGCTGCCCTTGTCTGTTTTAATATGATGATCATGCATCGGGGTCTGGAGCCATAATGTTAGCTATGCCTACAATGCTGAATGGACAGAGGAATCTGCTCACTGCTCTGAGCCCAAAACATAGTCTGAATTCATATTATGCATTCAGTGGTCTTCTCAGCTAAAGTGTTCTCTTCCAAATATTCACTAAAGCAGTCATTTACTGTCTTCCATTTCTGTCAATTAACATGTTTTCATCTTCCACTAATGTATACTTTACCCAGTAATAGTCACTAAATATTTATTCTTCACTGCATTAGACTTTGGTGGCATTCCCTGTATATACACATACAGATCTTCAAACCTGGTTCCATCTTAGGAGTATTACTAGAGCATGGTGAGGCTCAATCTTCCTTCCTCTTCTGTATGTGTCTACTGAGTACCAAAGCAAAAGGTTAGTAAAATTTGCTTTTTTTTTTTTTTGTCTCATGGTGGGTGACCTAAGTATATTAAATGAATATTAAATGAAAAGGACAGATTCAGAATACGGTTTTATTTCTAAGTCTAGTTTTGATGTTAAACTTAATTTATTGATAGTAGTTAGCAGGTTCTGATGGACTTTTTTTTACCCAAATAAACTGGAAAAAAGTATATTTTGTTATTTGGGGCTCTCTATTTACAACCTTATAACTTCAGATTGATATATTCTCTGTCGGTTTAGTAACCTACTCTAAGAGTATTTCTATTGTCATCCAATTGGAAGAAAATAAACCAGATTTTATCATCTACAGTGCAGAGAGAGAGAGAGAGAGAGAGAGAGAGAGAGAGAGAGAGAGAGAGAGAACAACTAAGTAGCTTGTAAAGATGTACTAAGCAATGATTTTAGACAAGACAATGGACAGACCAGCATGGTGTTCATGGTGGGGAAGGGGCTCAAATAAAATAAGCCATAAGCCATGTGATCCTCCCAGCTGACTCACCAGAGGGTTGCCAGGCCAGGCCAGGATTCA
The DNA here is from genome assembly GCF_004664715.2 of Peromyscus leucopus. NCBI lineage: Eukaryota > Metazoa > Chordata > Mammalia > Rodentia > Cricetidae > Peromyscus > Peromyscus leucopus. Next base: position 74,108,057 of record NC_051065.1, on the reverse strand, counting down.
GTAAGAGAAACTGTGAGGAGCCAAAGTCTGCATTTCTTAAAGGCTATTATTAGTAGTTAGAAACAAACAGGTTGCTGGTGGTTTTAAGCTGCATGATTATCAGCACATACATGTGAAGAAACTGTCCACGGTTGTGGACAGGACTGTCTGATCAGGCATGGACAACCTGTGGCCCATGGGCCTCATGCAACCCAGGATAGCTATGAATATAGCCCAGCACATTTACAGACCACAGTGTCCTGTCTTGAAACCAGAAGGTTGGACCCTCTTAGATTAGAGAATTCAACAGGGGAATTTGGATTTCAGCTCTGCTATGCCCTGGTTGAGTGACATAGAGGAAATCCTATATTTTCTGATCCTCAACACATCAAAAAGTAAATACATAATACCTCAGACACCAGAGATGTTTGTGAAAATAAAAAAAAAACAAAGTATATTAAATGCAGAGCACCAGGCTTAATCAAAGATAGGAGCTCAGTTTAAAAGAGTCCCCCCTCCCCACAACACACACACACAGGGGGGCACACAACAGATGTTAGATAAGAGAAGGTAGGGGCTGGAGTGTTATAGATGAAGTGCTCATGTATAAAGTGCTCCATACAAAGTGCTCATGTATAAAGTGCTCCATACAAAGTGCTCAGGTATAAAGTGCCCCATAAAAAATATGAACACATTCAAGGATTTAAATAATTTGCCTCCCCACCAGCCAGAAGGAAAAACCATGTAACTAGTGAAGCATTCCATGCAGAAGCAGAAGACCACTGCCCCAGTAGTGTGAGGAAAATAATTGTGGTCTAAACGTTGCTCCAGACCTGTCTGGTAAAGCCCAAGCCATCTCAGAGTCATTTAACAGCATCCCAGAACAAAGCTAAGGGATATTTACGGAACCCAGTGTCCACCATGATGGTTAATGTTTCCAGCTTGACAAAACCTAGGTTACAAAAAAAATTTGGGAGGGGGCCATGTCTGTCATAGAGTTTCTAGGTGGAGTTGACTGGGGGCTGGAATAGGGAAACATTGCACAAATTAGAGCCCTGAACCGAAAAGAAAGGAAAAACCAAGAACACTAACTTTAATTTCTCTTTGTTTCCTGACTATAGGGACAATGCTGCAGATGCCTCCCACTTGAGCTGACATGTTTTCTCTGCCATGATGGGCTGTATCTTTAAACAACAAAACCAAGGTTTAAGTTACTCCTTGTTGGTTATCAGGTCACAGCAGTGAGAAGAGTAACTAAGACATTCATGAAACTAAACATCACATTATCTGGCATTCAGAAAAAAAAGCCGCTAGCCATGCAAAGGAGCAGGAAGATATCCTCTATACTAAGGTACAAATTAACAGATTCCAAAACGACACTGATGGCTGGAATAGAAACTGCCACGATCATATTTCATACATACAAGAAGTATGAATCATTTTAAGTAGAGACAGGCAAGATACTAAGACATAACAGAACTTCTAGGGATGAAAACTACAATGTCTATGAGAACAAATACATTGGATGATCTCAACAGCAATTTTGATAATATAAAAAGAAAAGAATAGTGAATATGAAGATACAGAAAAAGAAATCACCAAAAATGAAATATAGAGAAAATGAGTAAAATAAATGAGCAGAAATTCAGTGAGTGAGGATAACTGCAAACAACTTATAATAGAAGTGACTCTGTCAGTGTGTTCTAGAAGACGAATGGATAGATAGATGATAGATAGATAGATAGATAGATAGATAGATAGATAGATAGATAGATAGATACATATGTATGTATATACATACTTACATAGATAAATAGATGATACATAGATAGATAGGTAATAGGTCAGTAGAAAATAGATGGATAGGTAGATAGGTGATATATGATGGATAGATAGATAGATAGATAGATAATAGATCTGTAGAAAATAGATGGATAAGTAGATGGTGATAGATAATAGATGGATAAGTAGATACATAGATACATAGAGAGATACAAGATAGATAGATAGATAGATAGATAGATAGATAGATAGATAGATAGATAGATAGATAGATAGCAAAACATCAACAAATGGGAGCTCAGGACACCCAGTGGAAGTTGACTGGGGAGGCCCTGCTAAGACAACCAGCTGGAGTTCAAGACTGAGCTTGAATGAGCTTCCCGTGACTGAACTTCCCACTTCTCTTTCTCATTGAAGACACTTTTCTGTCATGGAATAACAATGGTAACATCTGTTGGGAATGGATTCCCACCCAGCTGTTCTCAAGGACATGATGTTTTTACTCTTCAGCTGCTCTGCTGTTCTCCATGTCACAGTCAGAGGGTCAGCCTGATCCCAGATAAGGGGTGTCAGGGGACACCCTGAAACAGATATGCTTGGCTCTGAAATGGGAGAGAACCATTGCTCTTCCACAGCCAGCCTTGCAGTGAACTCGAACAACCCTTTAGACAGACGGAAAATTATTTTTAAAAATACCTGTTGGAAATCTGACACTGTCCATAAGAATAAAGATCAATGAATATGGTAAATATGTAGTCAAATTGTAAAAGAACTTAGGGAATGGATACTTTTTCATCTTTAAAAACAAGGTGAAATAGAAATTCTCTGTGTTGTAACACCTCAGCTTTTTGTCTTTAAAACAGAACTAATTTTCTAAAACAAAGCCAATACATGGAAGTATTTATAACATGCATAGAGGGAAAATGTGCAACCAAGATAGGACACAGGGCAAGAGAGGAAGATACACACTACTGCCAAGTCCATACACTGTGCACAAGGTGCTAAGATAGAATTCCAAGGTAGACTGTGATTCACACAACAAACACTAAAACAAAGTACGAATGTGTCATCACAAATGAGCCAATAAATTAGCATAAATGGAGCCCTAGGAAATCAGTAACCCAAAAAAAGGAAAGGAAGGTGGGAACGTGGAACAAAGGGCCATCTATTCTCCAGGAATATCTGAAGCACTGAGTTGGAGACTGAGGTGTCTGCCATGCACTCTCTGCCGTTCCCAAACACTGCAGACAGCCAACAGTAAGAGATGGTTTCCCAGCCCTGAAGCTGAGAAAGTGCTGCTGCTGCTTAAATGCTTCAATTTTCTAGAGCAAGCTTCTATTAATTTAATAATCTTAAAACAAGGGATGCCACAACCACCTTGCAAAAGGAGACTAGTTTTCCGTATTGTTTGATAAGGACGCAGGTTCAGAGACTGTGAGACACAATTCATGCAAATAGTGAATGCCACTTGCCAACAGATAGGAGCCGCTTCTGCACAGGTTAACCTCTGCAAGGGTTAACCTCTGCATGGGTTAGCCTCTGCAACCAGGGAATTGTCAGTCAGAAGTGGCTGATTCCAAACACTATATTGTATGTATCCTAATGACTAATTCAAAACGGTTAGTAATTCCACTTGCATGCATTTGTTTTTCAACTTGGAGAAGAAAAGATAATGTAACATTGGCCAAAGGAATTTTGTCAAATCATTTTTCAATCAGATTGCCAGATGTGATGCTAACTTGGTAGAACAGAAAACTAGCACATCTTACTTCTAATAAATATGAATGGCAAAATGGCAGCCGTAAAATTCCTCAAGTTCTTCCAGACATCACTTCCGGAAAGAAGAGTCTTAGGACCACAAACATTTGCCTTCGAATTTTAAGAAATCAAGACTCTTTGCTGAACAATAAAAGCAAATACTGACTTGGCTCTGGGAAGTTCCTACCCTGTGCAGCCTGATAAAATGCCATTACATGCGAATTATTGTTGCTTTTATACCGTAGTCCTGTTTACTAAATAATGTGTTGTCAGTTGCTAACCTTGATCGTAAAACAATTTGTTAGTCTTCCCAACATACTTGAAACTGATACTGAGACTGTTGCTGTTAATAAAAGCAGAGCAATCTAGTTCTAAGACACCCGAGGAATCAAGCTGGGAATCCTGGCGGGCTCCAAGTAGAAGCTGACAGGACTAGGTATTTGGGCCAGCAAGTGGGCTGTCTTATATTTGAATGCCTTAGTTGCTGAATCCTCTAGTCAAAGAAGTCTGAGCTAATGCAAAGACAAAGCAAGAGATGGTGTTTGTTTTCGTTTTTCGAGAGCCGGGTGCCTGGAGAACAGACACAATGCCGCTATGCCTCTGAAAACCTGAAGCTACAGGATGATTTTCAAAATTAAGGGCAGCTCACAGCTGAAAATTATACTTTTGGGCAAAGGGCCAATTCGGGATGCGTTTCGCTCTGGTTTGGAGTCCTGCCAAAGTCCCTGGGTCCCATTTGTTCAGTTTTATAGCGGCAAACAAAAAGGAAACAGGCGAGGCAGGAGCAAGCTCAGGAGCGGCTGTGCGGAAGTCAGCATTTAAGGTCTTGCTAAGAAGCGTGTTAACATGGAGAGCTGTGCCTGGAGAGCACGCGACACTGGGCACTCACTGGGACCAGGCACAATCACACAACACGCCTATGTGCAACGGGGTGTCCCAGAGCTGGGCTGCCCTGCCGAGCCCAGAAATCCCAGCCAAGAAGCACCTCGTTTTTGTCTTTCCCAGGAAAACCAAGGCTCCTTAAAACAGCCTCACAAGATAACAAGACCTATTTCTAAAATAAATGCAGAATGGAGTTTCCCTTGGTTCCCATATGAAAATACTTGTTTTCACCTTCCAATCACATCATGGCTAAAAAGCAAGGTAATTGGATTTGGCAGTTTTCACAAATAAAAGCACCCAAATAACAATATTAACGCTACTACTTTTTTCAAGCTTCAGGGAAATACACACATACATATATATACATACCTACATATACATATATATATACCTACATATATATATATATATATATATATATATATATATATATATATATATATATACACCCAATTTTTCATTATAAACTCAAACTGGGGAAATGAATTAAACTTATATTCTTCAATTTAAAAGGAGCTATTCATTTTTCAGTGCTACTAATTTGAAGATAATTGACTGCAGAAGATATGAACAATAAGAAGATAATTCTGCATTGGCTACAGTTAGCATTTTAGAATATTAATAGCCCACTTTTTATATATGATATTTCAGATATAAATAATTACACAAAATATATTATGTTTTTTTCTATTTTCTATATTCAGGCTATACTAATATGGGTATAAAATGCAGGCTGAATGTAAAACTGAAAGGATTAATTTGTGCAGAGAGGGCTCTTTATGCTTCAGAGTGTGGTGGGTTGTTTTTTTTTTCTCTCTCTCTTAACTGTGCATTATGTGCAGCCTTCCAGGGGTCTGCTATTTCCGAGTAGGCAAAGAAAGAGCACATCAGGGCACACCTGTAATCCGGCTCTCAGGAGGGGCAGGCAGAAGAATCCAGAATTCAAGGTCATCCATAGCTACATAGCTAATTCAGTAATAGCTGGGGCTATGTGAGACCCTGTCTCAAAACAACAAAGACAGGGGCTGGAGAGGTGGCTCAGTGATCAAGAGCACTTGCTGCTCATGCAGAGGACCTGGGTTTGGTTCCTTGTACCCACATGGTGACTCAAATCCATCTGTAACTCCAGTTCCAGGGATACAATGTCCTCCGACCTCCATGGTTACCAGGCATGCATGCGGGGCACATACACATACATGTAGGCAAAACACACAAACACGTAAAGATAAAGTAAACAAATATTAACTGTAAACTAAAAAATAACAACAAACAAAAATCCTGAGAATCCCTGTTTGAATAGACCTTAAGTGGAGTATGATACTATTTTATGCAAACATTTCTTTCTCTAGGCTCTAGACATGGTTCTTATTCTTTATTTTTAAGTGTGTGTGTGTGTGTGTGTGTGTGTGTGTGTGTGTGTGTGTGTGTGTGTGTGCAGGAGGCCAGAAGAGGATGTTGATTCCTTTTAGGCTGAAATAGTTTCAGGTGGTTGTAATCTACCAGATGTGGGTGATGGGAACCAAACTTGGGTCCTCTGCAAGCAGTACAGACTGTTGGCTGCTGAGCTGTCACCCCACACGGGATTCTCGATGAAGGAAATCCAAATACAATTTATCTTACAGTGCACTGCAGTTATTTTCAAGTCCTCATCGCTGGATTAAGCTCTTTAGCCTGCACTGAAGCTCCAGAGCCACCCGCTGGGCGACTGCTGTAAAGTATTCCTTTCTGTCTTAGGGTTTCTATTGCTGTGACAAAACACCATGACCAAAAAGAAAGTTGGGGAGGAAAGGGTCTATTTGGCTTACACCTCCACGTTGATGTTCATCATAGAAGGAAGTCAGGACAGGAACTCAAGCAGGTCAGAAACCTGGAAGCAGGAGTTGATGCAGAGGCCATGGAGGGATGCTGCTTACTGGCCTGCTCTACATGGCTTTCTAAACTGCTCTCTTATAGAACCCAGGAGCACCAGGCCAGGTTCGACACCACCCACAATGGGCTGTGCCCTCCCCTGCCACTAATTAAGAAGATGCCCTACAGGATTTCCTCCAGTCCAGTCTTGTAGAGGCATTTTATCATTGGGCTTCCCTCCTCTCTGAAAACTTCAGCTTGTGTCAAGTTGACAAAATTATCCAGCACACTTTCTGAGCCTAAATTGAGATTTAAAATTTGGTAAAGATTAAGTTCGATAGCTACAATACCCTAGAAATGTGACTGACCTCTAGAGTCTATTCATTCCATGGCATTTTAAAAAACATTTTATTGTTCCCACCTATCTCTCACTCCCAAAAAACCTCGTCTAAATTTTTGTTTGGAATCATTTGTACCGTAATTTGAGATAGAAAGTCCATTTCCAAGTATCACTCTCATAACTCTGAGAGGTCCTTTAAATTCATTGGAGAAAAAAACTCAATTTAGGGTTCCTAGCCGAACTCAGTGTAAGTAGTAGATAGCTCCAGTTAGCACTGTCCTTAGCCAATTGTCCCCACTCTCTTAAGCATGAATATTTTCCAACGTTAAGTAGAACACTCATTGTTCTACTGAACTCTGATAGTATAAAGGTTAATATATTTCTTCTCTAACTTGTTATATTATTTAACACACCGGTCCATTAACATATATTTTTTAAATCTAAAGAGATAAATATTTTTAACCTTGTGTAAAGAAATAAATATGTTTAATGTAATTTAAATTATTTGCAGTATATGTATGTGTGTCAAATGTTACATGGGAACTCTATTTGTATATATAATTTGTATGCTCTAATGTTTATTCATTAATTTTTTAAATAAGACTAAGCATGTTGTGGTCAGTGCTCTATTGCTGTGAAGACACACCATGACCACGGCAACTCTTATAATGCAAAGCGTTTAACTGGGACTGGCTTACAGTTTCAGAGGTTTAGTCCATTTTCATCATGGCAGAGAGCATGATAGCAAGAAGAAAGACATAGTGCTGGGGAAGTAGCTGAGAGTTCTATATCTAGATCTGCAGGCAGCAGGAAGAGAGAGCACTGGGCCTGTCTTGAGCTTCGGAAAACCCTAAAGCCCACCCCCAGTGACACACTTGCTCCAACAAGGCCACACCTACTCCAACAAGGCCATGACTCCTAATCCCTCTCAAGTAGTGCCACTCCCAGATGACTAAACATTCAAATATATGAGCCTATGGTGACCATTCGTATTTAACCATCACAATGTGTTAAAAAAAATAAATAAATGAATATATTCACTCAAGGTGGTCTCATTAGTTACCCACAAAAAGTCTATGTCACTTAAAAGTCATGGTTGTTCTGTTTGCTCTTGATGTTACACCTGTTTAATATTATATCTATTTCATATTCGATGCATCAGCAAGACTTCAAAAAAAATGCTCACTAATAGTAACAACGCATTTTGTCTTATTTTTATTTCAGTAAGAATGACTCCACAGGCATTGAGCTGTTGTTTCTGAGTCTGTATTGTTCTTCGGGTGAAAGCATCTCCCATTTCTTTTAGTTTTCTGGGAAAATATTTCAATCAGAGGTAGATGCTACCTCTGCCTCTGTGATACCTCCAGTGTGACACTTCCTTGCTGGCTCCTGTCTTCTATGCTGACTGAATAAATTGATAGATACTTAGCCCTCATCTGTGGATTCTGTGGTGAAGCCTGCCTAACTATACTGTCGATGATTTTGATGGCCAGGTCTATTCAGTACAGAAATATTTTACTGACAACCATTTGAATTGATGTTCTTATGTTCTTTCTTTCTTTTTTTTTCTTTCTTTCTCCTTTCTTTCTTTCCTTCTTTCTTTCTTTATTTGGGTTTTTTTTTTTTTTTTTTTTTTTTTTTTTGAAAAAGGAGTTCTCTGTGTAACTCTGGCTGTCCTGAAATTTGCTCTGTAGGTCAGGCTGACCTCAAACTCACGGAGATCTGTCTGTGTGTTTCTTAAGTGTAGTCATTTTATAAACTTTCACTGTCAGGTTTTATATTAATGTTATACATCTTTCTGAAAGCAATGTAGAGAGTGTCACATTCTTTCACGTGACCTGGATAAGACAAAGGACTCAGGGACAGCATTCTTCACATTTTAATGTGAAGGTCACTGCAGTATTCACTTGGGGTAGAATGGAGAGTCAAGCTAAGGGGAACTTCTACACCCTTGAGTTTGTTATGATGTTTGTTGAATGGGGTTAATGAGGATTGGAGGAGGCTGGATATATCTTGGATCACCACCAATCATATTATTCCACAGATCATGATAGCTGCAGACTACTAAGTGATCATAACCTGTCAAAGACAAGACACTCCTTTTTGGCTCAGAAGATGTTGCAGATGTTGTACCCATCAGGGCAAGCTATGTCATGCAGCAGTAATTGTCAATTTGTAACTTTTTATTTCTATAAAAAAATTAAATATACAGCCAAATCACCAACACAATGAGTGAACAACATGGAAGTGTAAGTTTAGGATATTAGAGCAAGCAAAATGAATTGGTACTTGTGTGACATGTATAAAGTCACACAGTTTGAATTCAACTAATTCTAATGTATCTGGGACAAAAAAGAAAAATAGCACAAGGTTATATTATCTTTTCTTGTGGAAAGGTCGGCACCATGACAAGTCTTTGTAAGGCGACCAGAGCAGTGAGGGCAAAGCATTCCATATACCAGAGACAGAATACAGCCATGGGGGAAGGAAACCCCAGCTTGCATTGTGTATCTATGGAATGGAAAGTATTTAGGATGGGCAAATTCTTCTGGGTTGCCAGATTAAAGTGGTTGAATCCCTACAAAAAGCTACAACTATCCACAGCTCACTACAAAAAGTTCTCAATTTTATTTTAAATGTATAATTTATAGAGAAGCCAAATTTGTATCCATATTTCTTTTTGCCTTTTGTAATACAAAACTGATGGAGCAAATCAGGACATCTTTACATTAATGACAGCTGAGCATTTAAAAAAACACACATGGAGCTCTGAACACAAAGGCTGATTATGTGTACGCACAGACTACAGTGAATATAGCTTTACAGCCACCATGCATAGTTTGTCCACAGTTGTATGATGTGCACACTCATGGAGTACTGTGGGGTTTTGTCTTTGTTATTGCTGTTTCGCTTTTATTGATTCTTCGTGGATTTCACATCGTGTATTCTGGTCCACTTATCTCCACATCTCGACTTTGCCTTACAACCCTTGCAGCCCCCACCCCCAAAACAAAACCAAATTTAACCAAAGAAAAAAACAAAAATCAAAGAAATCAAAGAAACAAAACAAAAACAAAGATAAAAACAACAAAAAGAAGAATCTTGTTCTTGAAGCTGTGGTGTGGCTCCTTGAGCCACACAGTTTACCCTTTAGTCTAGTCATCTTCACTTGCAAGTGTTCGTTGCCTGGTCAGTGGTCTGGCTCAAGGTCTCTGGTTTCTACTACACTACCAATAAGGGACTCTCACTGGGGCTCCTCTTGGATTTCTGTTGTTTTGGATCTGTGGGTTCATATCCTTCACATACTCCAACAGTTCATAGATTCTGTAGATGTTGGGGTGGGTCAACTCATAGCCCTGGTTCTAGGCCCGGGTGGTAGGTAGCTGGGTTGGGTAGCTCTCTAGCTTTTCCTCATCATCACTACCTGGGGGAGCTCTCCAGCACTGTCTTGGCCAGCTCCCCAGGCCACGAAACACTCTGCCTCTCCATCTCCCCCACCTCCTCACCCTGTACTCTCTCGACACAATGGTGCTGGACTGCACAATACCAGGGTCTCTTGGTTGGATCACAGGTGGCTCTTGCTTGAGTACTGCCTGTCCCAGCCACAGGGAATGGCATG